>NC_063048.1:31770832-31998332 GCF_018812025.1 Megalobrama amblycephala | reverse complement strand
AAAGATTTGTAAAATTTAGATTAGGTTTAAAATTTTTAATGTAATTAATTATAGGATGTGGCGATGAATTAATCGCAAACATGTACATACATTTCCTCACATATTATTGTAGCCTAGTTTGTGCTGAATACAGGGTAATGACACTTTTTCCATTAATATGTTTATGAACAACTGAAAAAAGCACAAATGTCAGGGCATGTCAAAACTTCTCCAGGGTCCCAAAAATCCTCAGACCCCTGAGGGTTAATCACACATTAATCTGGCTGAGAAATTACCCCAAAAGATAATTTAAAGTCATTATTGTGTTAAACGAGAAAAGCATCAAATAGACATTAGAAAAAGTAGCTTCAGAATTTTTTATTTATTTATTTATTATTATTATTATTATTATTATTATTTTTTTTTTTTTTTTTGATTCATAGGATTTATTACACATAAACTTTTAGGCTTCAACGGCCATTAGGTTGAGTAAATGATGACAGAATTTTCATTTTTGGGTGAACTATACCTTTAATAGGTTTTTTATTAATATGGAAACAGAAAATGAAAATTATGATTTTTTTTTTATTTTTTATGAAATGATACTCTAAATAAGAAACTAAAACTAGTTTTTCTCAGTTGCTTTTGGCACATATGCAAAATTTACAAAACACTATGTTCATTTCTAGAAATAATTCGTACAAACAGCACAACATATTGGAATACCTGCAAAAGCCTGTAACATGCTAAAAATCCTTAGTTCATCTCTTAAAAGCAAGTATTTATGTCAATGACCATATCAGTGCCATCAGAATGGCAAGTCCTTGTGTCATTGTTCTCGAACAAGATAATCAAAATGCTTAGCCATGTCGTCAATATAACAGTAATGAATATTTCAGATGTAAACTATGGCTACGGGTTTTAAGACAGTGATTGAAACTGCACAAGACTGCACTTTTTCTGTATGGCATATATCAATTTTAACAGTACAAATGGACATATTACTGTATATGGGAGACTGATTGCAAAAGACTGGACAGGATTCACAGTTTTGTATTTACTGTTTCTCTGTCAGCAAATTGCTGTAAAATGTCCTTGTGATAAATTAAAAAGACAAGACTATATATACATACACTATATACTGTATGTATTCATGTGTATGATATATGTATCTGTGTAAAGTGTAATATGCTACTGTAAATGTAAAAATGCCTGATTACAGCATGCATACGTAATAGAGTACAGTGCATATTACTGAAATACATACAGTACCTGTTATGTCAACAAAATGCTTGAATGATTGAGGAAAAGGTTTTTCTCCCAGTGTTCGGCTGAACCTTTAGACCCACATAAGCCATTGTAAGGTCATGATTGTGAGCGTAGTTCACAATAGTGGCCCTTATTTCACCAGAAACGTGACTACGCCCTTTGCCTTATCTACCTCTTCCTCTGTTTTGCCTCCCTACTCTTCTTCTTCTCAGCTGTTGACCCTGTTTGTTTCCATGTTGTTCTTCCATTATCAGAAATAGTAACTCTTGTGTTGTGCTCTGTCTATATATGCTTTCCAGTTGAAGATTCATGACATGCATCTTTGAGCTGTTTTAGAGAACTGGTTGGGTCATTGGTTGATCTAATGCTTTACATTCCCCTGAATACATTGGTGAAATTCAGGATTCACCTGCAACATTCATCAATTCAGGACGCATTTACAAAAGTCTAATAGAAATGAATAGACAATATACTTGACACATTATGATAACTAGGTCAACCATTTTGCATTTAATGACTTATGCGATGAACTAATGATGTTTTGAGGGGTAAGACTATTCAACAGAGAACCATATAATACATTTTGAGCAACATTACATTAGCAATTGATAATAGCAGATACATAATCAATTGTATGAATGTACAAAAGAATGAGAAACTGCTTTTATGATGTGCACAAGTGATTAGATGTGAAGGTTGAACAAGTAGTTTTGAGAATTTCAGTTCTGATCTGAGAAATGTGCCAAAGTGACTGAGAAAAACTAAGTAAATGGCTCTCTTTATGAATGGGTCATTGAATCATTTGTTCACCCGATTGATTCACTCACAACGTGGATTCATTCAGAAACATTCTAACTGAATTCTATAGGCTACATCACGCAGAGACTTGTTTCCCTGCTTCATGTTCGTAACCATCAACTTTATGAAACTTAAGATGAACTACTTAGGTCTGGGGCGGATGCGTTAATAATTTTAATGTATGTAAAATGTAATAGAACACATACTAAAATGTTACAGTTTACAGTTTGAAGAACATGTATGCCTAAAATTAGGCAGCAAAACTCTTTATTGATGGTGATTTTTTTTGAGACAAAGCACAAATATGATTTCTAAAGACATTATGTTCACACGTAGCTGCAGCAGAACTTGAAAACACACATAATGTTAATCCACATGTATGTGTACGTGTGTGCGTGATGACTGCTTAATGTATGTCCAGAACAAACAGATGCAAAAGTATCGACGCGTGCGCGTGTGTGTGCGCGTGAACGTCTGCCCAGTTGGAGTGAGATTCAGAAGGCTTGCTTCCATCTTGGCAGGGCTACTGTACCACAGGGACGGCAGCAGTGTGTGCAATGATAATTGTGTGAATTGAGCTGTAAGGGGGAGCTGCCCATTGACCAGCGCGCTGCGCCTGTTCTCTCTGGCAGGTGTGGGGTGGCTGAAAAAGGAGTAAGAGAGAGGGAAAGTGAGAGAGAGCGTGTCTCCAGCAGGCAGGCAGGACACAGCTGTTAGTACAGGGCCTCCATTATCCAAAGGCAGCCTATTGATTCACCCTGTGGGATGTTTCCTCTCTGCGCCTGTACTGGTGTTGTGCAGAGTGCATTTGCATGGCTGTGAGCTGCGATCGATAGCCAGAGGTGTTCCGGCCCTCTGATTTTAATGGCCCCTTCTTCGATCAGCGGGGACCGACTCCACCAGAGGCTGTGTTTCCTATAATTAGAGTGTATGTTAATGCGCAGGGACCCATAAAGCATATCTCAGCCTGCTAATATAATTACTTTGCCTGCTCCGTAAAAAGCAGAACGAATCGAATGGTGTCAGTGGGATTAAGGAAATGGGGGCGGTTTGAATGTGATTTTGACATTTATTTGAGCCTGTCAGGTTATTACGCAGAGTGCCGCGCAAAACGGGAGATGGATGCTGAGATTGTCAGAAGGGGGACGTGCACATTTTCATACAATTTCCTTTCAAAATGAATAATTACGGGGTACGAGAACAGCTAAATCTGAAGTATTCATCAAAAATGATTCAGATGGCATACGGCCATATATATTTAGCTGTGACACTGTGAGAAGTGTCTGAGTGAGAACACCGCTGCAAATGCTTCATTTTGATGCATTTTTCATTATAAATTAAATTAACATCATTTTGAGTGACAAGATGATTTTTTTAAAATATCTTAATATTTTTTGCTTTAGGGAAAATTTGTGAAAAATCTTGAATATTTGATTTTATATTTTATTTAGATCAATTGATAATGGCATTTTATATCATTTGCACCATATAGTGTGTTTCAAAGTTATTTTTTATTTTATTTATATATTTTATTTTATAAATTTTTTACTTTTTGATAATGGCATTTGTTATTTATGTATTTTATTTAATTACATTTCCTTGTTTTAAAAATCCCAGATGTTTAATATGGACCATTTTTGATCTTGCTGTATTTGTGCAGATTTAACGCAACTTTCTGTTTATTTTAAAGTGGGCCTATAATGCCCTTTTTACGAGATGTAATATAAGTCTCTGGTGTCCACAGAATGTGTCTGTGAAGTTTCAGCTCAAAATACCCCATAGATCATTTATTATAGCTTGTCAAATTTGGCCCTATTAGGGCGTGAGCAAAAACATGCCATTTTTGTGTGTGTCCCTTTAAATGCAAATGAGCTGCTGCTACCGGCCCACTTTCCAGAAGAGGGCGGAGCTTTAACAACAAAGCTGGAGAATCTCACGCAGCCAAAATGACAATTGTCAGATTTTAACTAAAGTTAAAAAAGTGAAATCATAATCAACCACCCCTTTAAACAATGAAAAAAAGCAATGCAAGTGCAAATACATTCCATGCGTGTTGGGTTTATTGTTCATGCGTTCGTCTGTAGCTTTGCATTTGTCTTGACAACGAGGCTGAAGTAGCCAGCTAAACTCTGGCTGCTTAGACTAAAAAAAAAGAGAAAAACATAAGTAAATAACATTCCATAAGCCTGCAGAGAAAACATCTTTTTATATGAAAATCTGCAGGTTTATCTCACGGCCTGTCCATTGTCAATCTGAAATGTAGGGGATTGGGAGAATCGTGCACGTAAACCCATCTTAATCTGTCTCTCCCAGCCTCTCTCATTCACATATGTGCATCTGTTCACAGCCTCATTCCTCCACCAAAACAGCCTGTCTTCTGACAACACTGTAATTTGAATGGCACTCTCCTTCAGATTTTGTGATGATGGGGAAGCCAGTATGTCTGCTTTGCATGAATGTGTCTCGTTCGGAAATTATAGCGTCTATAAGAAAGAGCTATAGCGGAGGCCTCTGTCTGCGGGTGTGTTTGTGCGAGACAAAGATGATGCCTGTTGTGTGTCCATTTTGTGCTGGAATGAAAGTATGAGAGACAAAAAAGGGGTTAACAGTGGCTGCGGTGAAAGAATACTTCAATTTGGCCCAGATGTGATAAGTGCAGAAGTGACTGCTCGTACTAAAAGCCTGGGAACAGACGTGTGCTGTGGCTCCTGAAGCTCTCAGTCCTCTCTGACGCTGCTCTAAAACGGGACCGCACAGATGATGGCAAACAGATGTTGCTCGGATTACCAGTAACACTGAGTGACCTCTCCTTAACTGCCCTGGACCAGAAAAAAAAAAGTTGGGTTCGCTCCTTTATTCTTTATCGTTTTCTCAAATCCTGCACACTGGCCTCTTTTTGCTGGCACGCTTGGTGAGAATCAGTCATGTTAGTGTGTTTGTGTGTTCTTGGTGAAATCAATTCTGATGTCACATGGCGGAGGACACACTGGGCTACGTCTCTGTGGAGAAATGGATGAGGGGGTGAAAGGAGTCCTGGTGGAATAAAAATATTCACAGAGCCACGCTGGAACTGCGGTGTACTGGTTCGCACATGAGCTCCACACATTGAGCAGGAGAAGTCTGTTTGGATCTGGATGTTTTTCAAGTGTAGTTTTGAAGAAGGTGTTAGCATTGCTTGTAACCCTGGGTTTTGAAGTCTTAAAGTGTAAATAAAATAAAATAAAAAATAAATTAAAATAAAATATAAAAATAAAATAAAGCATTTAAATAATACATTTCAGATATTTAAATAATGAATTTAAATGATACATGTAAATGCATTTAAATAATGTGTTTAAATAATATTTTCAGATAAAAATTGCACATTTAAATATTAAATACGATTTGATAAAACATTTAAAATATTTCTAATATTATTAGAATATTATTTTACTTTATTGTTAATTAAATATTACAATTAAATTTGTAGTTAAATTAATAGTCTGTATTTTTATTTATTTTTTACTTAATTTATATTTTATATTCAAATGATTAATTTATTAAAACTATTTAACAAAAAAACTGTTATTACTTTATTTTATTAACATAATTTATCAAAATAATATTTAAATATTAAATAAAATTAAATGTTTAAATATTTTTCTAATATTATTTCTAATTATTTATTCCATATTTTTCCATAATTATCTTTTTTTATTAAATATTAAATTTAAATATTAAGTAAATCTACCAATATTTTAGTAGTTTAATATTAATATTATTATTTACTATTATTATTATTATGCTAATTATTGTTAATTTAATTACGTATTATTATTTAATTTAATTATATTTTAAATTAAGTTAAAGCTTAGCAAAAGATAACCAAGCAAAACCTAAACTATGGGTTCCTATTTCAATCACTAACCTTATATATGTAAATAAGAGTGTGTCAAAATCCTACAACTTATTAAATACTAACCCAGTGTATGAATAGTGCAAATCATGAAATATATTGGCCTAGTTTCACAGACAGGGTTTAGATTAAGCCAGGATTAATCCTTAGTTTAATCGGGACATTTAAGTAGCTTTTATAAACGTGCCTTAGGAAAAAAAACAACAAAAAAAAAAAACATTACTGATGTTAATTCTGAGACAAAACATTAGAACTGACATATTTTAAGATATGCCAGTGCAAGTTTCTTTCAGCTCAAACATGCATTTTAGTCTAGGACTAAGCTTAAGCCTGGTCTGTGAAACCAGGGGCATATGTTCAAAATGACCAAAAGATTGAAAAGACCATTTATAATAGTAACTGCACATGTATTTTTTTTTTTTTTTTCATTCTATTAGTAGATTATAAAATAATAACAATTTACAGCTCACATAAAACAACAGGAGTGACCAATCCTTATGCCTGAATGTAGACCGACTGACCTTTCCCCATAACATCCACTTATCCCTGCTGTATTCTTTCATTTCTGCGCTGGGTGGAAAGGGAAATGAGTGATGATAAGGATGATCTTTGGGAGGAGAGAAGGCCCAGAGCCGGTTGAAAGCCAGCTGTCACCAGCTGGCTTCAGACAGGTCTGAGACAGACCCAGAGCCTGGTCAGAGATAGCAGCGGCAGGCGCCAGCCAGACGGCCATCCGCAGACGACCGCGACAGCAGAAGGAGCCTTATCATCCACCAGCGCTGTGTCCTCGGATGCCTAATCTGGACGGCAGGGCCCACAGAGCCGCTCATGAGCGAATGAGGATTCGCAGAGTCCGTGCACACGCTGTCAATCCACAGCCACGCCAGCTCAGCTTATACATTCAAACGAGAGAAATCTATAGAGATAAAGCTCTACCTGTAAACCGACTATTCTTCTACATTACGCCTGCTCTGAGGATTTCAGCTTTGGCTCATTTGAGGCGAATTATACCAATCTAAACTCTTCATAGAAAAACTGAGAATATATATCCTCCCATCCGCAGGGTTTTGGGTTTGGGCCGCGTGTTCATTTAAATGTGAATGATAATGGATTGTAAGTGCACATATGAGAGGATTAGCTAAATCCTGCTTGTGTAGAGCTGTATCTATAACCTCCATAAAGGTAAACATCACCCCAGAGGAACTGTAGATTAGCACGGCGAGTTTATGTTCAACTTCATTCATCAGAATTCATGACTCACACTGTCACGTTGACCCTCGCACAAATGCACATAATAAGTCCTAACGCGAAGTAGAAATTGCCGGCGTATGATAGCTCATTACAGCTGCTCTGCAGAGAACATGAAATTGAAGAAAGAAAATAACAGATCAAACTCGTTTCTTCCCCAAAGCTTCCAAACTCGGCTCTCATTACTACAAGCTCATTTGTTGTACTCAAGCATCTAATGTGGTATCATCGATCTTCAGCGTGGAAAGGGGAGATTCTGGGTAGGATAGGGCTGAAAATCGTCTTCCGCAATGTTTTCGGTTGTTTTACTCCCAGGTTTTGCATCGCAAAGAGTTCATAAACAATGGATGACTGTGGGACACAAGGAGAACACCTGCCCAGTGATGATCAATGGTTTGAATTAGCCTGACAGCTTTCCTATAGCAGTTGTTCCCTGGTTGGAGACTCAGTCTGTTTACATTTCATTAAATACTCGCAGACAGGACGAATGGTGTTTAGAGTGGAGTATATGGGGTAGAATCGCTTCAAATGCTGAAGCAGTCCAGGATGACAAGTAATCTAATCAGCTAAGTTCGATTTTTGCTGTTCTGCATGAGATTGAAAATCTTTTTGAATAGAACATAGCTAAATGGCGGACGTGCTTTGTTTTTAGCACCAATGCAGGCTGAATACAGCCTCATAGTCAGAGATGTCACTTCATAGAGCACAATAGAAATATTCTAGATCAGGGATGGACGACGTCAGTCCTGGAGGGCCGCTGTCCTGCAGAGTTTAGCTCCGGCCCTGATAAAAACTCACCTTCCTTTAGCTTTCTAGTAATCCTGAAGACATTGATTAGCTTGTTCAGGTATGTTTGATTAGAGTTGGAGCTAAACTCTGCAGAACGGGACCGAAGTTGCCCATCCTTGTAAACAATGGCTATAGCATTGTATCATGCTACTTTATTGGGGGTTGAACGAATTTGGATTTTTTAAGTCGACATTTATGTGATTAAAGTGGGTCGCAGGACCGTTTTGAGTAGGCCGTGGAGTGTGCAGTCAAATAAACAACAAACGTAATTCTTTTTTTTTCTGAAACGAGGCTTTTATTTTGAAAGATTTGTGTGAAAGATGTTGACTCTTCTGTCAGATGAGTGCCTGAGATAAACGTGTGGTCCTGATTCACAGATGTTGTCATTATTCTAACATTATTTTCTAAAGTTGTCACGAAATAAAAAGTTTCTCACCTCAGAAAAATGAACTTTCCTGTCAGCCATTATACTTTGCTCGTAGCGTGTGCACTTAAATTGCGTGCAATTTTTTTAAAGTCAAAATCCAAAAAAAAAAATTGGGTCGCGGCTTAATGACCATGGAAAAATATGGAAGCTTTGTTTCTATGATGAAATAAAAACTAATAAAGGTTATTGCGACTATTTATCTCACAATTCTGACATTTTTTTTTTTTCAGCATTGCGTGATATAAGGGATATATGTGAGATATAAAGTCCGAATTGTGAGATATAAAGTCAGAATTGTGAGTTATAAAGTCATAATTTTGAGTTATAAAGTCCGAATTGTGAGATATAAAGTCAGAATTGTGAGTTATAAAGTCAGAATTGTGAGTTATAAAGTCCGAATTGTGAGATATAAAGTCAGAATTGTGAGATATAAAGTCAGAATTGTGAGTTATAAAGTCAGAATTGTGAGATATAAAGTCAGAATTGTGAGTTATAAAGTCAGAATTGTAAGATATAATGTCAGAATTGAGTGATATAAAGTCAGAATTACATGATATAAAGTCAGAATTACGTGATATAAAGTCAGAATTGCGTGATATAAAGTCAGAATTGCGTGATATAAAGTCAGAATTGCGTGATATAAAGTCAGAATTGCGTGATATAAAGTCAGAATTGTGAGTTATAAAGTCAGAATTGTGAGTTATAAAGTGAGTTATAAAGTCAGAATTGTGAGATATAATGTCAGAATTGAGTGATATAAAGTCAGAATTACATGATATAAAGTCAGAATTGTGAGATATAAAGTCAGAATTGTGAGATAAAGTCAGAATTACGTGATATAAAGTCAGAATTACGTGATATAAAGTCAGAATTGAGTGATATAAAGTCAGAATTACGTGATATAAAGTCAGAATTGCGCGATATAAAGTCAGAATTGCATGATATAAAGTCAGAATTACGTGATATAAAGTCAGAATTACGTGATATAAAGTCAGAATTGTGAGTTATAAAGTCAGAATTGTGAGTTATAATGTCAGAATTGAGTGATATAAAGTCAGAATTACATGATATAAAGTCAGAATTGCGTGATATAAAGTCAGAATTGTGAGTTATAAAGTCAGAATTGTGAGTTATAAAGTCAGAATTGTGAGATATAAAGTCAGAATTGAGTGATATAAAGTCAGAATTACATGATATAAAGTTAGAATTGTGAGATATAAAGTCAGAATTGTGAGATAAAGTCAGAATTACGTGATATAAAGTCAGAATTACGTGATATAAAGTCAGAATTGAGTGATATAAAGTCAGAATTACGCGATATAAAGTCAGAATTGCGCGATATAAAGTCAGAATTGCGTGATATAAAGTCAGAATTACGTGATATAAAGTCAGAATTGAGTGATATAAAGTCAGAATTACGTGATATAAAGTCAGAATTGTGATATAAAGTCAGAATTGTGAGATATAAAGTCAGAATTGCGTGATATAAAGTCAGAATTACGTGATATAAAGTCAGAATTGAGTGATATAAAGTCAGAATTGCGTGATATAAAGTCAGAATTACGTGATATAAAGTCAAAATTATGTGATATAAAGTCAGAATTGCGTTATAAAGTCAGAATTGTGAGTTAAAAAGTCAGAATTGCATGATAGTCAGAACTGCGTGAGAATAAATTCAGAATTACGTGATATAAAGTCAGAATTGAGTGATATAAAGTCAGAATTACGTGATATAAAGTCAGAATTGCGCGATATAAAGTCAGAATTGCATGATATAAAGTCAGAATTACGTGATATAAAGTCAGAATTACGTGATATAAAGTCAGAATTGTGAGTTATAAAGTCAGAATTGTGAGTTATAATGTCAGAATTGAGTGATATAAAGTCAGAATTACATGATATAAAGTCAGAATTGAGTGATATAAAGTCAGAATTACGTGATATAAAGTCAGAATTGTGATATAATGTCAGAATTGTGAGATATAAAGTCAGAATTGCGTGATATAAAGTCAGAATTACGTGATATAAAGTCAGAATTATGTGATATAAAGTCAGAATTGCATGATATAAAGTCAGAATTGCGTGATATAAAGTCAGAATTGTGTGATATAAAGTCAGAATTGCGTTATAAAGTCAGAGTTGTGAGTTATAAAGTCAGAATTGCATGATAGTCAGAACTGCGTGAGAATAAATTCAGAATTGCATGATATAAAGTCAGAATTGCGAGTTATAAAGTCAGAATTGTATGATAAAGTCAGAATTGCGAGTTTATAAAGTCAAAAACTCGCAATAAACTCACAATTCTGACTATATCATGCAATTCTGACTTCAAAACTTGCAATTGCGAGTTTAAATCTCGCAATTCTGAGAAAAATAAGTCAGAATTATGAGATAAAAAGTCACAATTATCTTTTTTATCTTTTTTATTTAGTAGCGGAAACAAGCTTCCATAGGAAAATGCGGGTCCCATGGCAAAACCAGTTGAGAACCACTGGTGTAGGTGAAAGGTAGTTTGAAAAGTTTCACAGCTAGAACGTCTTTTTAAAAGATGTAATATAAGTCTAAGGTGTCCCCTGAATGTGTCTGTGAAGTTTCAGCTCAAAATACCCCATAGATTTTTTTTAATTCATTTTTTTTATCTGCCTATTTTGGGGCATCATTAAATATGCGCTGATTCAGGCTGTGGCCCCTTTAAATCCTCGCGGTCCCCGCCCACGGAGCTCGCGCTTGCCTTAAACAGCATAAACAAAGTTCACACAGCTAATATAAGCCTTAAAATGGATCTTTACAAAGTGTTCGTCATGCAGCATGTCTAATCACATAAGTATGGTATTTATTTGGATGTTTACATTTGATTCTGAATGAGTTTGATAGTGCTCCGTGGCTAAAGCTAACATTACACACTGTTGGAGAGATTTATAAATAATGAAGTTGTGTTTATGAATTATACAGACTGCAAGTGTTTAAAAAAATGAAAATAGCGACGGCTCTCTTGTCTCCATGAATACAGTAAGAAACAATGGTAACTTTAACCACATTTAACAGTACATTAGCAACATGCTAACGAAACAATTATCTTTCATAACTGAAAGATAATTGAACATCATCCCATTATAAGTGTCATCTGAATATATTGAACAATGACTGACACTGAATAACAATGTCATTTCTTTGGTATTCATTAGTCCACTTTAGGTCAATAAGCATGCTGAGTACAATTTCAGCGTGTACATCGAGACATCATCAAGACTGTGCAGTAATGTAAATGATCAAATCAGGGCAGAACCACAGACAAATTTCTTCACAAACACTGGTGGTGATTGGGAGGTGTGGGGTCGTTACTCTGAACGTAGCCTTCATTAGTGTGGGGATCTCACCCTCGCTGGCCTGTTTGTAAACAACCCATTAGTTCAGAGCGTGTTTAGTGTGATCATGTTTACTGGCTGGTGCCGGGGCTGTTGCTCCTCAGGCAGCGAGGAGGCAGGGACGCAGTTGGATGAGCAGAGGGAAATTAATGTGCCATTCAGGATGACTGCTTTTGTCTCCCATTGACATGATCACACAAGCTGGAGGGGAAAGGCGAATTACACAGTCAAAGAGTCAAAGACTGGAGTAGGATGCAAGAGGAGATGGAAGCTATGCGAATGTTTATAGCTGCTTTTGTTGAATTATTTTCAAGCAACGCAGTTGAATGTGATGTAGCTATTTTTAAAATGCAATTTGGTTTTTAAAATGCAATTTGGCTAGGTAAACTTTTTGAAAACACACTTTTTACACTGTTACTGGATAATTTTTCTACTAGCAATGTCTAACAGTGGACATATTCTTCACATTCATCATTTTAGAATTTTTCAATAATTTGTTATATAATATTTTTATTTCCACACATTACAAATGTTGCATTGTGTTTATTGTAAAAATTGTAATTTTAATGGTAAAATCTGTAAAAATGCTACGGTAAAACTATATACGGTGAAAAACTAATAAATCTAAGGGAGATTTGATGTTTTACACTAAAATACTGTTACATTTTTGGAAGTGAAAAAGAACAAGTCATCGTATAATTTACAGTGAAAAAAAAACTGCCCAACAAACAAACCAGACAGGAGAGTTAGTAGATTAACGTTGGTGGACTTGAACTTGAAAATGGTATGTGTTGACATTTTCCACGATTGAATTGCCAGATTTACTAAACAGGGCAAATTCGTCTGGTTTAAGACGTGCTTTTCTGGGCGGTAAATAATGGCACAAAATACCAGTAAATTGACTAGCTTAAACCTTAGTAAATCACCTATGATTCATTTAAATACTCTCCTCCCATAAATTTTGCGTCTGAAAGGGAAGCTCCTACATATGCATATGCAATAAGATCAACCGCAAAAATAATCCTGTCCATGCCTTTTCAGTGATATTTTTCATTGCGTGTCTTTAGTTAATCCTGACTGTAGCTTTTTAACGCCACGGACGTAGTAACGGTAACTACGGGGGGCGGGTCTTTGCGAAAAGTCAATTTCCTTTGTGACGCGTCACATTTGATGTTTTAAATAATTGTTTGTTCTAGTTTTTTATTATCAGTTATGGAGTGTTTTGTTACGTTACATCTTATGTTGTTAAATGAATGTTCATTGAAATATTTTAGTGTCATGTCTGTAACCATGATGGTGTTTTGTGTTTGCATGCATGACAGTGTGTGCTTTTTATTCAGATGGTCCACTTTAGACATTCTACAAACTATAAGTAACTTGTCAACTAACTGTCATTAGAGTATTGGTAGACTGTAGTGTTAATTTTGTTGACAAATAATTAGCGTCATTATTTTCACAGCGTCGACATTTTTTCACAGATGAAAAATAGATGATGACTAAATAAAAACCAGCTTTGAATGACAAAAACTATGACGAAAATCTATTGACATTTTTGTCAACGAATAAAAACTGGATGAAAATGTTATGGACAATTTGGAAAGAGATCCAGTCAGAATGATGTCCTGCTTGATAGAATTGTAACGCGCTGATCTACCGGGCGGGACATACACTTGCTGCATGTCTCATAAATTGTTAAAAAATGTAAATGTCTGGGAGAAAGAGAAGAGCAGACATATAAATCTGAAAAAAAGGATGACACAAAAGCGAGATCTGGTGTGGTTTTCTGTGCGTGCACACCTGAAGCACGCAGCCATGCACACAGAAAGCTACCTCAGTGCACGAGTACTGAATTGAGTTCTCTTTCGCATCTGAATGGACAAATACACAGAACATTATGTCAAAATGTCAGTTTTGGAGAGTAGTCACATAAACACAGTCGGCTATGTCTTAAGAAAACTTAAACAGTTCTAGAATATCGGATGTGCATCCGTGTATCCCAGCATTAGGTCTTAAAGTGATAGCAGCCTAATATACCTGCTACGCTCTGAGCCCTTAAAGCAGTGGTTCCCAAAGTGGGGGTCGCGACCCCCCGGTGGGTCGCGAGACAGTGAGGGAGGGGTCGCGAGATGATTTCCAGAAATCAAAAAATAAATAAATAAAATAAAATAAATAAATAAACGATTAGAAATAGTATATTCTATCAATACTTGTCACAAAATACTAAAAATAGTAGTTAAATTAAAAACAAAAACCATGCAAATAAAAAAAAGCCATCAACCTTTCGATTTTCCTTTCCCTTGACCGTGACTCCTGACGTGATTACGACAGATTAATGACAGTAGCAACAGCATCAGCTGCAGCAGGTCAGTTTACTGCACCATGTTAAACATTCAGACATGTGCACGTAGGCAATTCTTTAGGCTTTAAGCTTTGGATATTATTTTTGTCGAAATGAAACGTTGGTTAATATCGATCAGAAAAGACAACGCAGAGAGGCCAGCGGAGGAGAGCGGAGAAGCACGCGCTTCACATATGCCGCGTTTGCAGTGCGCAACTGATCCATGGATGTTTATCACAAACACAACATTTACTTATTTTTATTTCAAATCCAAAAGTTGTTACTGAATATGGCTTGTCAGCACAGCGAATCTCTTTGTATAGGCCTACACTATATTTCATATGTTACGTTTAAATGCACTATATTTAAACGTTTTATTCATTACTTTATATTTATCTGACGTAATACTTTAGATTTATATATTATGTTGCTCACGCAAGTGGCAAAACATTTAAACGTAAGCTTTATGTTAAAATCAAAAACGTTTTTTTTTTTAAAACTTAAAATAGACAAAAACAGGCGACTCTCGTCTTTTCTTTCCTTTTAAATCTTTTTAAAATCCCTCAGATCATAAAGAACTGTTTTTCCACCTTCACGAAGAGACGAGTGCTATTGTTTATGTCTCCTTGTTCACCTAAATGCCTGGTAAGGTGTTATTTTCATTGCTTTACCCGAGGCAAAAAAAGCCGTGTTTAAACTGTGTAACAGAGACTTTGAACTATATGAATCTGTGGTGAAATTACTATTTTTTTCGCGTCAATACATGTTTATTTTAATGCGAACAGTGCGCTGTCGTTTTAATTCAGCGCTGTGCAGCACAGCAAAAGTAGACACGGCGCGTAAATGATCGCTGCACTGCTGCAGACGCACCGCTCCTGGAACGCACTGCCGGACCGCATCCGCGTGCAGTGTGAAATCCGTTAATATGTTTACAGAAAAAAATGCGCACTGCAAACAGAGTATGTGTGAAACATGCGTTAGTGCGTGTGCGCCTTTATGCACAACTCGTTAACCACCTCCGAGGATAGTGGGGGTCGCGAGTCACTGGCATCGTTATTTTGGGGGTCGTGGGCTGAAAAGTTTGGGAACCCCTGCCTTAAAGGATTAGTTCACTTTAAAAATGAAAATTACCCCAAGATTTACTCACCCTCAAGCCATCCCAGCAATATATATGACTTTCTTCTTTCTGATGAACACAATCAGAGTTATATTAATAAATATCCTGACATGTCCAAGATTTATAATGGCAGTGAACAAGACCAACAAGTTTGAATCTCAAGAAAGCGCATCCATCCATCCATTATAAATGTACTCCACACGGCTCCAGGGGGGTTAATAAAGGCCTTCTGATGTGAAGCGAAGCATTTGTGTAAGACAAATATCCATATTTAACAAGTTATAAAGTCAAATATCTAGCTTCTACCAGACTGACTTCCATAACTTCCGTAACTGACGATTAATTTTCATAGCTCAAAATACACAAAATTCAACATTTTCACACTTTTTGCATAATTTAAGTTATAGTTTAATTTGTAATTACATTTACATGTCATATTTCATCTCAAACTCTTCACTGGCACTTTTATCTTGTTGGTAACCAAGTAACTACTTCCTTGGTAACAACTAACTTTTGTGAAATTATTGTTGTGAACAGCTTCTGGTTACGGTGACTGATGAACCACAATATAAAAAGTATTTTTAGATTCTCCCTATAGAAAGAATGAGATTCTGTTTCTGTCTGTCCTCTCAGATATAACACACACTTGACCTCAAACACCCCACTATTGTGACTGAATGATCTTACTGTGCGAACTTGAGATCCTTCACTAGGGGTGTGTCTGTGTGCTTTTTCGTCATTATATAAGTCCTCCGAGACCATTTTAGCTCTCTACACTGCAAATGTATAAGCAAAACAATGAGTTAAAAAAGCTGTTTGTTATTTTCCAATCCTCTCTTACCTGCTCTGATCCTATCATGTTTTACAGCCCAGCTTTGCCCTTCAAAAGGATGAAGAACAGCCGCTTTCAGCTGACGTGACAGCTGGGTATCAAGTTTTACAAAAATGCTGTGATAGATATTAATAACTCTTTGTTTATGTTGCTGGTGAGCTCCACCTGAGCAGCAGGTGCAGGGCTCTGATAACATCATAACTGAGAACACACAGGTGTGAGCAAACAGGAAGGAACAAATACACCAGCGGGTTTTGGATGTCACTCTGGATAGCATTTCTCCTTGTGCGGCTCCCTGAGAGACACTGTCTGCTGAGGGTCATAAACCAAACGGGCAAAGTCAGTGTGAGGAGGACACTGTGTTATGAAGGATAACACAAACCAGGGATGGAATACTTTCTTAAACTCTACTTATATAAACATGTATGTGAATTATGCGCTATAGTTCACTATATGTAACAAGAACATCTAGTTATGTTCTGTTGTAACTTATGTGGACTAGATATTTGAATATATTTCTCATGCCATTGTTTCTGATGCCGATATATGACAGCTTAAATGTTCTGTTGGTTTGAATTTAGGTAATATTGTGTTGTGTTGAGTGGTAGTTTTCAGGGTGGGCAGTATAGCATGCAAGTCACAAGAGCTCAGGTTTATGGTGAATTCAGACGTTTCATTTTTCAAATATAATGGGTCATTGTGCGTGTGTTCTTTGCTACTGTCCTTGAAGTACACTATGTGGGGGTAAAATCTGGTTTTGCATAAGGCTGTTAGTCCTTCCCACCCTCTTTATATATATAAGGGATGTCGATTTAACACATTAATTTGGTGTTGTATTGCATATATATATATATATATATATATATATATATATATATATATATATATATGGTTTATTGACGAATAAAGTTTTTAAAAGTGTAAAAAAACATAATGGAGATTTAATTAATTTTGAAGTTTTATTAAGTGTTAACAATGAAATTATGTGGTTTTTATAATTAATTAGCACTGCTTTTGTCATACAAGATGGACAAAATTTGTCACCAAAAAAGTCATTCGGTTTAACCAAAATTTCGGTTTTACCGATTGACACTTTTGGTTATACCGAATGACGATATTTTCAAACATTGCTAACAGGCTGATATCTATCTAGCTAGCAAAAGGACAATCAAATATTTTATATTTAGTACAAGTTTTTAAAATATTACAACATTTTCCATGTTGTAATATTGCGGTTGTACCGAATGACCTGAAGTTTCGGGACATGCATATGAGCAATGAAAACATGATCATTTGATGATTGATGATTTTTCCAAATAGTTCAAAGAAAGTTAGTTACTTCGATTCACAGCTATGTGGTCCTTTGCAGGGTTCTGAATGATGTCACATCCTGTTATATGATATTGTTTGCACGACTTTATCCAAAATTGTCCCTTTATATTGGTTACTCCGAATGACATCAATGAAATTCATTTTTCTGGACATTCTTTCTCATAACAAAGCAACGACTTCTACACATAATTTTAATACCATTTTGCACTATGTTGATATATAATGTTATAAAATCATGCCAGAATAAAAAATATATACATTTATTACATTTTAAGATATTTTAATCACAAATGAAATGGCTGCATTGGCCTTTGGACAGTTAAACTGAATGACCTTTTGACATCAGAATCTTTAAAATACTTTTATATGTAGCAAAATATTATTAAAACCTTTTGGATTCGATAAAAGAGATCTAGTTGTACTACCTTACACACTTTAGATGTCATATCTTTGTTTTTTTATGAATGAGTCAGCTGTTTGAATGAATCAGTTGAACGAATGACAGAATGACTCACTCTTTAAGACAGTGACCTGCTGCCACCTTCTGGCGGTTTTATTTTCATATATAGAGTATTTTATATTTCATTCATATTTATTATGTTATTATTGTAGCCATTGTAGTATATATATGTGTGTGTGTGTGTGTGTGTGTATATATATATATATATATATATATACAATTTACAATCTGCTGTTTAATGCAGCTCAAAGGTAGCATAAATATGAATAGGCTATACACATATATAGCCTACTGTTTATGTTTGTGTTGTTTTGTTCATATATATGAAGATATTGTAGAGATATTAAGATCAAAGTAAAATAACTTTCATTTCTTTGATTATGTTAAGTAAGTAAAAGAAGCTGCATGTTCTTTGTAAAGCAGGATGTTTCTACACATGAAATGAAAATAAAGGTGTTTAGGCACCGGCACTTTCTTAGAAACATGAAGCATAAATAATGCTTGCATAAATAAATCATAAGCTCGTAAACAAATTCACATCTGTTTGCATCAGATAGATTACACTGTTCGTAATCTAATGGCAAATAATTGTTCTGTGTTTAGATTCAATGTTATGCTCATGTTTGCTTTTCTCTTCCCCTCAATGGACCCTCATGAATTTTGATTGAATGATAATTTCATGTTGGTATTTCATTTGTTCATTTAATCTCAATATCTTTGAGCTTCCTGGACAAATATGGAAATGGACACCTGTATGTATAGCTGGCTGTTAGAGTAAATGTTTTCTGGATTCAGAGATGAGATTCCATCACATATTGTTCATCACATCTGCTGACAGTATCACTCCACTGAATGCATGTGGAGGTAGACATGATGAGCTTGAACTGACGGGATCATCTGCTGCACCATCAAGTGGAGAGAAAAAGTACCGCATTGACTTTCAAACAGTTCTCCAGTACTTTATGCTTAGCGTGACTGCAGGAGTCACAAAGCCCCTTTTGAAGCCGCCTTTCAAATAGTGACTTTGTAAACCACTGAATAGATCCTGGGGACTACAGCAATGCATCAACTCAGTTCAGTTCATGGAGCTCTCTGCTAATAAGCTGATGATCTAAATCAGGTGTTAAATCAGAAAGACATGGGATGCGTCTGAAATCGCATACTCTCGGAGTAGGTACTTATTTTGAATTAGTAATTACACCACGACCGCTAAAAAAAAAAAAAGTATATAGTATGAATGTGTGTAGTGTGAATGTAGTATGGATGTACTACATTCATCATGTGACCTACCAGCGTCAGTTGCGTCGCGTCACTGCCATTCATAACTCCTCTCCAGTGGCCTTATGGGATAGTAAAGTGTCCATCGAATACACATGAAGTATTCAGTCATCCAGATGCTTTTTGCCTACTCTTTTATGAGTTTACAGTGAATACGGAATACGGAGAGTTTTTCGCCTACTATATAGTAGGGAAGGATGTGATTTCAGATGCAGCCGAAGAAAATGTGCTGTGGGACCCCAGGACCAGGATTGAAAACCACTGAATAGCTCATAGAAAAGTCCAATTTTGGTCTGAATAAAGCTGAAGAAATAACACCAAATATACAAAATCAAAATACACAAATATTTTGTATGCAAAATAAACATTTACAAAAATACAAATAATACAGACATTTTTTTCTTACCCATTTTTTTTCTTGCTTTAAAAAGTAGGCCTCCACTATGTAACTTTTAGCCCTGTAGCGGTTAAAAAACAAAGCTGCATGCATTTTGCAGAAAAACATTGTTTCGGTTGTGTTTCGGCTCTGCGTGACTGCGGATGAATATGGTTCTTTCTCATAACTGAAAAAAGAGAGAAAGATTATCCTACTGCTCAAAAAACGCTCATTAGGCTTAAGAGATATAACCAGTTTAGGCTCTGTTTACCCCTGGTATTAATATGCGTTTTGGTCGATCGGATCACGAGTGGACGATGCTAAATACAGGTGTGAACACGGTCTAAAATGTTTTAAGCTTGTCCACTTGCGACCACTTCCTGAGGTAGTTGAAAACACATTTGACCGGATTGCTTTCATAGTGTAATTGACTCATTTAAATTTTGTTAATTTTGAACAAAAAAGTTACATAGTGTAACTTTAAGCATTAATCTAACATTTATTAAGGTTTACAAAAAACATAACTCAAGATATATTTTCTAAAGCATACAAGTCTTAATATCTTGGATAAATAAAAACGAAATGCTAACAAAACAGTGTACTGAAAAACAAGACAATATTGATTAAGAAAATTCATTTTTGCTAGGCGCTTATGCAGTAATTATCTCTGAATGTAAATACTGATAAGTCAATTAATCTTCTTCTATTTGGAAATTGTTTTTGATAATTTTCCAGTATGTTTGCCTAATGTGTTCAGTTTATTTAGCATTATTTATATAACTCTGTGCCAATTTTGTTCACATCTCCCCTGTTGCATTCTATTGAAAAACAGTGGGAAGAGATTAAATTATTAAATATTTTCTTACATTGTGCTTTTCTTTGTACCATCTTTTCTTTTCAACTGTTCCAGTCCTCCCACAAAACGTAATGTTTGAAAAGCAAATGCACATTCCTTCTTTGTAGAGATGATACCAAGGTCACAGCTGGAATTTTAATGAAGCTATTTCTCCTTTTAAACTGGTAAAAGTCTTGCATGGCAACAGTACAGTTTCTGTGGTGTGAAAATATTCTCTGACTTTAAAATACAACAACAACAACAAATATGACAGAAAAAAAAAAAAAACCTGGCTCTTTTGCTATGAATTATGCTATAAGAGATGCTCAAGATTGTGTAAAGAGGACTATAAAGAAGTATGTTTGAGCATCTTATCAGTGGTGTTACTAACTGGAGCCTACAGTATGTGGGATTCAAAAAGTGAGTTTGGGCAAATGGCATCCATTTAAAGGATTAGTTCACTTCAGAATTCAAATTTCCTGATAATTTACTCACCCCCATGTCATCCAAGATGTTTATGTCTTTCTTTCTTCAGTCGAAAAGAAATACAGGATTTTCTCCATATAGTGGAGTTCAACAGTTACCAACGGGTTGAAGGTCCAAATGCCAGTTTCAGTGCAGCTTCAAAGAGCTCTACATGATCCCAGATGAGGAATAAGGGTCTTATCTAGTGAAACTATTGGTCATTTTCTAAAAAAAATAAATAAAAATTATAAACTTTTTAACCACAAATGCTTGTCTTGCACTGCTCTGTGATGCGCCACACATTACGTAATCAAGTTGGAAAGGTCACGCAGAAGTACTGATTCACTGTCTACAAAGCAAAGACTAAGTCAAATGGACTTTACAAAAAAAAAAGGTAAAACAATGATGTTGGACGATTTTGAACACTCAAAAAAAAGATTTTTTGATGCTGTTCAGTTTATTTAAACAATTTATTTTGATTCAACACCAGTGTATCAGGTTTCTGGTTTAAATGTGATTGATTCATGTTAAATTGACTTGAAACGATTACTCTTTGACTTAACTTGATGTTTTCATATTGAAATAACATGTTTCAATCAAGTAAACCCAACCAGGACTCAATCAAACAGGATTTTCACTTCCCATCATGCTTTGCAAAGGGGTTGAACTAGGAGTGTAAATGTTGAAATAAAGTGTTATTTTAAGCAGTTTTTAGGAAGATGAGAAAATGTAAAGACTTTTTAATGTTTATTGTTCTATTATGTTGGTATTTAAAAGTTTCTGTTAATTAATAGTTTTAGGGTTACCATTGTGGGGAAGTGTTGCACTTGTGCTTGGGTTGAGGACCTGCTAACAAACTTTCAAATTACTTTAATAAGAAAGTAATCACTGTGGTAGTGCTCTGGGTTGCCTTTCCCAAAAGCTTTATAAGCCTATGTTGATTGTAAAACCATTGCCACCAATGGACTTCTGATCAATTTAGGCTTTACAATGTTTTTAGTTAAGGCAATTTAGGATGAATCCAGTATAACATCTAGATTTCTAACACAGAACATCACAAAAGTTAAATAAATCACAAAATTAAACAAGAAGAATTAATTGTAAAAATCAATGCATATGAAAACAATTTATTTTACAAAACATTGCAAATTAGTTGGGCTGACACTATTAAATTAAGCTGTGCCCAACCATAGTAAATAAGTTGAATCAACCTTAATAAATTAAGTTGACCCAACGTAAGTACATTAAATTGGAATAACAGAATTGCACAATGCTGAAATAAAGCAACTTAATCATGTGGAAATCCTTTCCATGATTTATTTATGTTCGTTCAAAGAGTTATTTTTTTGAGTGAAGTTTGAGGAGAAAATGAGATGGAGTTTTTAGCCCTACCGCGGCACTTCCGCCTGTCACATGTGACCTTTCCAACATGATTACGTAATGCGTGGCGCATAACAGAGCTAGTGCAAGACGAGCATTTGTGGTTACAAAGTATATACTTGTTTTTTTTTTTTTTTTTAGAAAATGACCCATTGTTTTGCTAGATAAGACCCTTATTCCTTGTCTGGGATTGTGTAGAGCTCTTTGAAGCTGCACTGAAACTGACATTTGGATCTTCAACCCATTGGTAACCACTATATGGAAATCAATCCTGGAATGTTTTCCTCAACAACCATCATTTCTTTTCGACTGAAGAAAGAAAGACATGAACATCTTGGATAACATGGGGGTGAGTAAATTATCAGGAAATTTGAATTCTGAAGTGAACTAATCCTTTAAACAAACAGAGGAGAGGAGATCTTACAGCAGTCACAACATGGCCTGTTCCAGCACCTTATCACTTCAGGAGGACCCTCGCTCTGTTAGATCTACTTTGCTTTGGGTTAAAAAAATACAGCCAGACAGCTGTTCTCTACCGTCTCTCATGCAGAAAGGACATGGACACGGTTAGATGTGATTTCAGGTGCGCAGATCCTCTGGAATCTGTGACATCTTTATAAAGTCTGGCTGCGGCACGAGCGAAAGCCTGCTGCATTTTGACAAAACGAAAACAATCACGCTTGTTTTGTTTTACTTGCAAATCTTCTGTTTAGTAGGGAGTGTTGAGGTTTATGTTGACACGTTCCCACTTTTTTTGTTTTGTTTTGCTCTCCCAATTCTCACATTATGAAGGTAAAGCGCGGCCCAGCAGCGAGAAAGGTTGGAGGCCGTGTGTCTCCTGATATCACTTCCAGATGCTGGCTAGACTCGGCGGAGCCAGAGCCGTGGAGCAGGGCTTGGGTTTAGTTGTCTTTTCCTCCAGGTGTGATGCCTCATGCTGATTCCTCCACATGTTCTGCTGGCCTTATCCAAACACGGCAGGTCGGGGACAGTGCCGGGCCACCCCTCTCCTCACCCTCCTCTTCGGCCCACCCACAGTAGCAGTGCGTGTTCCTTCACACGGTGGCAGACGCCAGGCCATTTGTCCCTGCTTGTCCCCTGCATCACCCTTCAGAACGCCTCCAATCCGAGGAGAAATGCCCTTTATTATGAGTTGGAAAGTAAGGTAACTACATTTTCAGTTGCGTTCGTAAACGTGCTATTTACAGCTTTACAACAGAGCAAAACTGAGGTAATGATGATTATGATGCATAAAGTTGTGAACAGCTTTGTTTTAATGAACTGTCCAAATAAACCGATTCATTTTATTGAATCACTTCATTTGGATGAATCATTAAATAAAGCAGTTTCAAAGAATGATTCACTGACTCATTTGACTCCACTTCGGTGCCTGTGTGGAATTTTACATCCTTTTTTTTATATAATAAATTCAGTTACACTTTATTTTAAGGTGTCTTTGTTACAGTGTAATTATACATTTAAGTACTGAGGAATATTAAAGGGTTAATTCATGTCGTTCCACACCTGTAAGACCTTCGTTAATCTTTGGAACACAAATTAAGATATTTTTGTTGAAATCCGATGACTCAGTGAGGCCTGCATAGCCAGCAATGACATTTCCTCTCTCAAGATCCATTAATGTACTAAAAACATATTTAAATCAGTTCATGTGAGTACAGTGATTCAATATTAATATTATAAAGTAATGAGAATATTTTTGATGCGCCAAAAAAACAAAATAACGACCGATTTCAAAACACTGATTCAGGAAGATTCAAACAATGTTGCACAGATTCATTTGATTTCCTGCACTGAATTTTGCATCCTTTTTGATATAACTAATTCTATTATACAATATTTTTGCAAAATAATATGATGTTTAGGTAAATGGGGGTGTTCAAATTTTAATATAATATAAAATATCTTAAATTGTAGAGTTTAGGTGCTATTTAAATTAATCTGGTTAATCCTATCATCCTATCACAATCGTTTTTGTGCTTTGTTTGTAATGTTTTGTAAATAATAATAGGTCCCACTTTATATTAAGTGGCCTTAACTACACTCTAAAAAATGCTGGGTTTGTACTTATTTTTTATGTAAGTACAAAGTAGTTAAGGCCACCTAATATAAAGCTAAAAAAATAATTAATTGAAAATTGTGTTGTCAAAAGGCTAGCTGACTGAAGTCAGTTATGAGTAGCTTGTGCAGTAGATTGACAGTTTCATTGTAGCTTCCCCAATGGTGTTCGTTCCCCCTTGTGGCCTCTCCTTAGACCACCACCTCTCTGTTTTCCTCCCATTTTCATCTGTAGTAGCAGTGTTTTGTTTGCTGTGCTTGCGGGTCGCCGGAGCTATAGGCCTGTCAAGAATATTATTACTCTTGTAACGTGAAGACCGGTCAGCGCAGTTGTAAGCACATTAAAGCTGTCACATTTCCAACTTGGTGAGATTTTGAACAATGGGCTTGTAGGTAATGTCTGAAGGATTAGGAGACGAGAAAGAGGACGACCAAATAAAAGCCAAACTTGTTCTGTCTACTCCCGTGGCTTGCCAATGTGCGTCGTCACCAAAAGTGTGGTCACGCGTCTAGTTAATAAAGCAACTTGGCAGAAGCACACATTCTCACAATAACAATGTAGTGTTTTTTCAGATGACCCGACAGAGATCTTTGTATTGCATATCAAAGGTGAATTATGTGTTTTAACAAATTTGGAGAGCACTGACTTTGTATTGTATTTCATGCTTTCAAAACTCATTTGTCCCTTTGAGAATTTGATTTTGTAAGATTTTATGATTACCTTGCTGAATGTAACCCAGTATTGTTTGGATTATGGACTGTATTGTGCGTGTGTGCGTGCGTGCATGTGTGTGCATGTGTGTATAATAACTATTAATTTAACTTTGCTTTCTTTTATTATTTAGGCATTGATACCCTAAATTACTTTATATGCTGTGAACACTTATTTCCTTTTGCATAATCATTGTAATGCACAACGTAATTGCTTTAATTGTTATTATTATTATTATTATTATCATCATCATCATCAGTATTCTCCTTATTCTCATTATTTATTTATTTTATTATTAATAATACTACTACTTCTACTAATAATAATAAAAGTAGTTATTATTATTATTATTATATCATAATTTATTTTAATAATAATAATAATAATAATAGTTATTATTATTATTATTTATTTTATTAATAATAATACATATTATTATTATATCATCATTATTTATTTTAATACTGATAATACTAATACTAATAATAAAAATAATAATAGTTATTATTATTACTATTGTTATCATTATTGTTATTATTTTAATAATAATAATTATTATTCTCATTATTCTCATTATTATTTATTTATTTTAATACTAACTACTACTTCTAATAATAATAATACTTATTATTATTATTATTATTATTATTATTATTAATTATATTATTATACAATTATATTATTATTATTATTATAATTATTATTATTATTAATTAATTAATTATATTATTAATATAATAATAATAATAATAATAATAATTATCATTATTATTATTATTTGCCATGCCCTGTTAGTGGATCATGCCCATTATTATTATTATTATTATTATTATTATTATTATTTTTTTTTTTTTTTTTTCATTATATGTATTTATTTTATTCTTAAGAATAAGAATAGTTATTATTATTATTATTACTATAATAATAATAATAATAATAATAATAATAGTAATAGTTATCATTATTATTATTTGCCATTCCCTGTTAGTGGTCATGCCCATTATTATTATTATTATTATTATTATTATTATATTAGTAGTAGTAGTAGTATTAATAGCTATTGTTATTATTATTATTATTATTATTATTTATTGTTACTATGCATATTTATGTAAAGTAAAACAGACCATAAGCACTATGCTTTCCACAATATTAAAGTTTAAAGTAAAAACATTTTTCGTGTGCCTTGACCTCTCTGACCTTGTTGACCTCAAAATATTTAGTTCATCTTTTAATTTCTTAAAGAACAAAAGGGGGAAAAACATTGAAATCAGCATAAAACTTTGTTTTAAATTGTTTTTGTTTTAAATATTTATTGTTTTTTAATAGGCGTTTTGGATGAGTTTTATACACGTATCTCTGCAGACCACAGCAATTCCTGACTGCTAGAGAAACATCTTCCATTACAACTTAAGCAGAATTCTCTTCCAACTCTCTGCATATGTTAATAATTCAGTTTGAATGAAAAAAAGGAGCTATGACTATTGGGAAAAGAGGCTAGAGATAATTATAGGTTGAATTAGATAGATCCCACTCTAAGTAAATGTTATTGTTCAGTGCCCTGTTCAAACACGGGGGTAAGAGATTATGTTAAGAACTTTCAGATGGTGGCAGAGAGAAGGCGGGCTTATTGCATCAGGGACACATACTGACTGGGCTCTGCATGAGTGCGTTTCCTCGCTCACACTCTGTGTACGGACACCGACAACCCTTGAAATCATTTCCAGTCACTGGTACACACTAACGTTAAGCATCCAAAGGAATCTAGACCTTAAAGGGCCCCGTTGCTGGTATTAATTTCTGGTGCCTATTGGCTTGCATTCCCTGGCACTCTCTGACACGTTTTTTTGTGAAGCAGTGTTACTGGAAAGCTGGCAAGCACGATTTAGAGTTGATAATCATTTCAGTCCAGATCTGCCAGCATCTGTAGCAGACTCTACATGAGATTTGGGCAGTTCTGAGTGGACCAAATGACAACAAACGTTTCTGAATTATTCATCATCTTTTAGAAATCAGGGGAACCTAACAACTGTTTTAGTATCCAAAAGGACTGGAGCCTAAAATCCTGATGGTTAACACCTTTAGAGAGTTATAGCATGCTGTGTTTATTTAAAAATAGCACAATGAAAGGGAGCAAAAAATGCAATGAGCAAATCTTTAAATTGAATTGGTCGGACGGGTTTCCAAGACCAATATGTAAACATTTAGTTTTGCATCTACGTATATTTCGTTCTTCTCTGTCACCCTTTCTTATCAGTTATCAATAGACCCATATTTAGTTTTGTTATTCACACTAATGTGTTTCTATGTAGGAAAAAAATAAATGAAGGCAAAATGACTTATGATTACACAGGTTATAGATCATTATAGTGCTCTTCCAAAAGCAATCACTGTTAAGACTCAGATTCAGAAGCATGTCTGTTGCTACCTCTGATATAAAGTCCAAATAGCATGTAGTTCGGAAATTCCAGTGGTTTCAGAAGCCACAGTTTCTAGGCATTGAGGAAATATTACTTCTAAATCAAAATGAGGAAATCTATTCCTTGTTTGTAATGGAAAGAGATTTCAGGCCCATCAATAGTGGCTCTACTGCTAAGACTCTGATGAGATGGAAAATGTGCATTCACCCTAGAGAAAAGATAATTACATGGAGGCTTCTTTACTCGTATCATTTTGAGATGGTAGTTCTGTTATGCATTTGTCCATTCTTAAAGTGTTTAGCATCGGATTGTATCTTTTCTAGAGGGGGTGTGCAGTTTATAAAGAAGGTTTTTGCTGTTTTATAATATAATTATATGCAGTATACAATTATTATATAACTCAAATAAATATAGTAGGTAGGTAGTGGGTATCACATGTAGGTCCTCACTTAAAGCTATACAACATATATAAGTGTGTGTGGCTGAATTTCCTGTGAAGTTTTACAGTGATATTATATGTAACTGTACATGTATTCGTCCCGAACCATCACGGTACGGACGTCACGTTTCGTTGCATACAGTCAGACGACGAATACAGTCAGTCACAGGCGATCCACACTCCAGTCCAGAAGGGGGCGCACGCAGTAATGCAACCCTGTTTGCTAACTGCCACAACAGGAAAAAGCGCTGAAGAAGAAGAACAGACAGTCTGTGCATATGTTTATGTGTAATCTCTCAGCCAATGTTTCAACTATGGAAAGACATAAAAAGAAAAACAGCTTGAGAATAACATCTCACGTATCATTACATTTACCTCAGGCAAGTCATTTAGTGTCCACAGCATGTTAGTTTACTGGAGAAATGAACTCTAGAGGGAAACATTTCACTAAATATCTGCACTATATTAGCTTATATATTCATTGTATTTACTTTACCTGTTAGTAATGTCTTAAATATTTAATATATGTTTAAATAAATTTGTGTGTAAATTTTAGCGGCATCTAGTGGTGAGGTAGCAAATTGCAACCAACGGCTCAGTCCACCGCCCCATCGCCCCATCGCCCCATCGCCCCTCCCTTTCGAAGCATATAGAGAACCTACGGTTGCCGACACAGTACAAAGATGTCATCTGAGACAGCAGAGAGTAGCCAGTGAAGCAATGTTTCTTTACAAAGATAAATTAAGATATTATATATACTTAATTATTCAGTAAAGCGATATGTTATTGTGAATATTATTCAGACTGTCCTCCAAAAAAAAAAAAACGACCCTATAGCACCATATTACAACCTATATTTACGTTTTGAAGTCATGCGCACTCTAGTGGGCGTAAAAATAATGACAGTGTCGTGTTACGTCTGTCGTCATGAAATGACGTATGACTGTCATTACCAATCAAAATGCGTGTTCATTTAAATGCAATGTGTAGACTTTTTACACCATTTCTCCTATTTCCATTTACAAAAATTAAATTTTATTAATGACTACACCCACCCCACCCCACCCCTAAACCTACCCTTAGTGATTTATAGTGCATTTATGAGCACTTTATGAGCACATGTGTTTATAGTGCACTTTATGAGCACATGTGTTCCCTGGGATCGAACCCACGATCACATGATCACATGATTGCATATTGTTATTGCAATGCTCTACCAGCTGAACTATGCGAAACCCGAAAAATGGCGCAGATAAAAGGGAACAATGCATTCAAATGAAAGCAAACGATCCTATGGGTCATATTTCATGAATTAAAATGAAAGTGTCCTGTTGTCAATAGGGGCGCCACTTTAGTAAACGCTCCTATGAGTCATATTTCAGGGAAGTGACAAACGACCTATATAGTTGTATTGGTTGGAGAACATGTTGATATTATTGGGTAACACTTTATTGTAGTGTCATTGTTACATATGTTACATGTAGTTACTATAGTAATAACTATAAATTATGCATAATTACATGCAACGAACCCTAAACCAAACCCTAATCCTAACCCTATAGTAAGTACATGTAGTTAATATTACTTAGTAATTAAATGTATAATTACAGTGTAACAAAGACACCTTAAAATAAAGTGTAACCTATTATTGTTACTTGTTCATCATTGTGTCAGTGTTTTATTTACTGACTATAGCTAGCTTTTTTGCATGAAGAAGAACAACAACATAGTGACGAAAAGCACTCTCTAGAGCATTTTGTCCATTTAGGGTTACTGTAGAAACATGGCGGTGCAAAATGGCGACGCAAAATGGCGACTTCCATGTAAGGGGACCTGCGGTGTATGTAGATAGAAATGTCTCATTCTAAGGTAATAAAAACATAACGGTTCATTATGTAAGGTCTTTATACAACACTGAAAACATAGTTATGTATATTATATTGCATTTCTGTCAATAGATCCTCTTAAATATTACACACTGGACCTTTAATGCAAAACCTGCCTTATGTATGTTTTGTTTTGTTTTTTGTTTTTTTGTTTTTTGAGTGTTGATTATTATATCTAAAAATAAATAGCAACTGAATTTAAAGGGTTAGTTCACCCAAAAATGAAAATTCTGTCATTAATCACCCTCACGTCGTTCCACACCCGTAAGTCCTTCGTTCATCTTCAGAACACAAATTAAGATATTTTTCATAAAATCCGATGGCTCAGTGAGGCCTGCATTACCAGCAAGATAATTAACACTTTGAAATGCCCAGAAAGCTACTAAAGATGTATTTAAAACAGTTCATGTGACTACAGTGGTTCAACCTTAATGTTATGAAGTGATGAGAATACTTTTTGTGCACCAAAAAAAAAAAAAATGACTTTATTCAACAATATCTAGTGATGGGCGATTTCAAAACACTGCTTCATGAAGCTTCGAAGCTTTACGAATCTTTTCTTTCGAATCAGTGGATCGGAGCGTGTATAAAACGGCCAAAGTCACATGATTTCAGTAAACGAGACTTTGTTACGTCATAAGTGTTTTGAAACGTCACGAAATTTCAGTAGTTCACATGACTTTGGCAGTTTGATACGCGCTCCGAACCACTGATTCGAAACAAAAGATTCATAAAGCTTCGAAGCTTCATGAAGCAGTGTTTTGAAATCGTCCATCACTAGATATTGTTGAATAAATGTATTGTTTTGTTTTTATTGGCGCACAAAAAGGTGTCTTAAATGTGTCTTTAGTAGCTTTCTGGGCATTTGAAAGTGTTAATTATCTTGTTGTCAATGCAGGCCTCACTGAGCCATCGGATTTTATCAAAAATATCTTAATTTGTTTTCTGAATATGAACAAAGGTCTTGCGAATGTGAAACGACATGAGGGTGAGTAATGACAGAATTTTTGGGTGAACTAACCCTTTAAAAGTTTGGGCTCTGTTGTTATTTGTAATCTTTAATATTATAGTAATGTGCAAGAAAAGCATTAGCTTTATATATATATATATATATATATATATATATATATATATATATTTTTTTTTTTTTTTTTTTTTTTTTCGTAATATCTATATAAAGAAGATATTACACAGCTACTTCTGAACCATGTTTTTGGCATATTGGTGTAGGAATAACAAACCTTGACCCCCTGTGTGAAGGTGACCCAGAATTCCTTGGGACCCCTCAGCCACCTGTTTCCATTGGTGGTACATTAGCCCTGCTCAGCCTGTATGATTCCCCACAACACCACAGCGCCACCTCTCATTTGTCACGGCAAGAAAAGACAGACGGCTCTATCACATCGCCCGGGCGAAGGTTACCCACACTCCAACAACTGCTATCCGTCTCTTCTCAGTAATACACCATCAATTGGAAATTTGAAAGCACCGTAACATGGTGCATGAATTCGAAGAAGTATATCACTATAGTCCTGTGCAGCTTGGCTGGACATAATGCTAACATCACAAGAAATGTGATTCTTCACACTTAGAAGGTGGAGGCAGATTTTCCAGACTGCCAAATGAAAACCACATACATTTCTAATTGCTTTCACCCTCAATTAGATAAGGGCCCTCAAAGGTTTCAATAAGGAGGTTTAAGGATATGATGTTAGTAGGATGGTATGAATGTAAGGGAGGGAAGAGAGCGGTGCAGGTCACTGACGAGGGAGCGGGATGCAGCGCCGGCACACATGGCTCAGGGACTCAGGGACTCCGACAGATGGAACCTGGTGGGTGACAAACAATTAACAAACCTACAAGAATAGCTAGTGTGACGCTGCTCACGTAGGCACCGGAGAAAGAGAGAACGACGAAAGACTGACACGACGAGAGCTGCTGTTATGTTTTTACGAGAATTCTTCTATTGTCACTTCACACGTTCAAAGGTTTTTCAAAGTTCAAATTGTTGCCACTCACTGTGCATCCTAATCAAGTAAGAATCATCATAGTCTTATCGTACGTAATTGACTTGATCATGGTATCTCTCCAAACGATTATAAAAATGAATATGTAATTAGTAATCAACATTTTTCTAATTTGCTTCCCTTTTTCTTCAAGTGTCCCAGCAGTGTCGCAAGTGTTCCCCTGAACGCATTACAGAAGATAACATGTTTCGCTGCTCAGCGTTCAACAGTTTTTTTTCTCCCTGTTTTCACACATATAAGGCGCAGCATGTTCTTCAATCTGCCCAGCTGAAAACTGTCCTCATTAGCAGAATATCTGGCACTTCTTAAAGTGGCTTTTACTTTGTCAGTGACCTAGTACATTGAACTGGGTATGTTATAGACGTGTGTGTGTGTGTGTTTGTGTGAGCACATCTGGAGTCTAGACTCAGTGGCTCTGTGGGCAGGACCATATCTCTCAGCTGCATCAGGCCAAGAGCCCAGTGCTGTTTACATAGGTGGCACAAAACTATAATTTGTTTGAACATTCAGATGTATTGCGCTCTTAGACTGTCTCTTGCCTCACCTCCTTCTGCCCCCTCTGAGAGACGAACGGTCTGCGCCTGTAAAAGCTGCTCTGATCTGGAACCAGCTCTAGGGGCCCAGCTCTAGAACCTTAGTATTTTGGTGTGATTGACTTTACTTTTTAATTCATCCTAAATTCCCAATGGGGTGCATTAAAAAAAAAAGAAAAAAATCAAAAATAACCTTTTATTTACCCTTCATTTTTTATTATATTAAATTTATATAATAATATAATATATGTTTTTTATATATAAAGAATAATATATTACATTATTTATTTACTGACACCTCATTCTGGGAGAAATAGGAGGCATATTTAAAGGTGCCCTTGATTCAAAAATTGAATTTACCTTGGCATAGTTAAATAACAAGAGTTCAGTACATGGAAATGACATACAGTGAGTCTCAAACTCCATTGTTTCCTCCTCCTTATATAAATCTCATTTGTTTAAACGACCTCCGAAGAACAGGCGAATCTCAACATAACACCGACTGTTACGTAACAGTCGGGGTGTACGCCCCCAATATTTGCATATGCCAGCCCATGTTCCCAACATTATGAAAGGCATTAGACAAGGGCAGCCAGTAACGTCTGGAGCTGCACACAGCCGAATCATCAGACTAGGTAAGCAAGCAATAACAACAGCGAAAAATGGCAGATGGAGCGATAATAACTGACATGATCCATGATAACATGATATTTTTACTGATATTTGTAAATTGTCTTTCTAAATGTTTCGTTAGCATGTTGCTAATGTACTGTTAAATGTGGTTAAAGTTACCATCATTTCTTACTGTATTCACGGAGACAAGAGCCTTTGCTATTTTCATTTTTTAAACACTTGCCGTCTGTATAATTCATAAACACAACTTCATTCTTTATAAATCTCTCCAACAGTGTAGCAATAGCCGTTAGCCACGGAGGACAGCCTCAAATTCACTCAGAATAAAACTTTAACATCCAAATAAATACTATACTCACATAATTCGAAGCATGCATGCAGCATGCATGACGAACATCTTGTAAAGATCCATTTGAGGGTTATATTAGCTGTGTGAACTTTGTAAATGCACTGTATTATAGTCAAGAGCTGGTGTGGCAGGGAGCATGCGAATTAAGGGGGCGGCGCTGAGTGTAAATCAGTGCATTGTTAATGATGCCCCAATATAGGCAGTTAAAAAAATTAATTAAAAAAAATCTATGGGGTATTTTGAGCTGAAACTTCACAGACACATTCAGGAGACACCTTAGACTTATATTACATCTTGTGAAAGAACGTTCTTGGGCACCTTTAAGGAGCAAAAGCATAGTTGCTTTTGTATGTGTGAGCATTATGGGTATTGTAGTTCTCGAGTGTGTCTATCATGCTCATCAGTGACATGTTGCTCTATCTATCTGTCTATCTATCTATCTATCTATCTATCTATCTATCTATCTATCTATCTATCTATCTATCTATCTATCTATCTATCTATCTATCTATCTATCTATCTATCTATCTATCTATCTGTCTGTCTGTCCATCCGTCCAAACCATTTTAAGTAACTGTGTAATACATTTGTGCATATTATGAATTTGTTGCATTAAAGTGCCCCTATTATGGCATTTGAAAGTTTTGTAAGTCCCCAACAACAGATTTACAAGCATGCAAGGTCAAAAAACTGTTATTGTCTTATAATATGCATTTATTTTTTACCTTATTTGCTCAATGACTCCCAAACGATTCGCTCAACGATTCATTTTTCCGAACCCCTGCATGCTACAGAGAACATAACAGCAACAATTATTAATCGTACTTACAGGTTGTAATTCGGAGGAGGAAGAAGCTGGTCCAAATAAACTGGGTACTGACCCATCCTTCAATAACAACCGGCTTGCGAATCCCTTGTTGAACGCATTTAGATTGAAGAAGGAGTCGTCAGTAAAATGACGGGAACACAGCACAAGATTCAGGCTATACTGCTGTGGTATTGTTGTAAAGATTAACTTTAACCACTGATTTTTCACGTATTGGCAGTGTTTGAGGGGTTTCTTCAAAGTTTTCCATGGTGTCGGTGCGCACAATAAGTGGGCAGGCAATATGCTAATGTTTCGCTTTGACATCACAACGAAATGGCTTGGGATTCGTTTTATAAATGAATCGTTTAATTGACTCAGATTCGACTCTTACTTTTGAGACACAATAACTTTATGTACGGTGCACTTTCAGATTTAAAACTTTGCAGAATGTTTTCATTCATTTAGAGCTATGTTACACATGACATGAAAGCTAATTTTCAAAAATCCATAATAGGGGCACTTTAAAACGTTTTTTAAGGTATAGCCTATTTTCCATTTTTTAAAGCTATGACAGGGAGATTAAAAATAGCAAAATAATAATAATTATAATAATAATAATAATATAAACACTTACAATGTGAAAAATGCTTTCAAGCTAAAGCATCCACTCTGGAAGAGGCTCTGAGTTAGCTAACAATGAGGAATAAATACTGCGAAAGTGACTTAGCATTAATTTCCATAAAAAGTACTAGTATAATAATGTAATGAGTTACTTTTTATAATGAGTTATACAACAGATTATAATTTTTTTTTTTTAAAGTGCCCCATTATGCTTTTTTAAAGTTGTCTATTTTTGTTAAAGTCTCCTACAATAGATTTACATGCACCCAAGGTCAAAAAATTTTCTTTTAATATAGATTGCAGCATCACCTGTGAGCTGTGAGCTTACCCTGCTCTGATTGGTCAGATGGCCCAGTCTGTTGTGATTGGTCTACGGCTTACAGCACATGTTCGAAACCAAACGCCCATTACCGTATCTGAATTTCAGCTCCGAAGGCTTCCTCAGTTCCTGAAACACAGTGATACTAACAGAAACGATGGCAATTTAATATTCACAGCACACTCAGCAGATAGTATTGAAGTTATTCAGTCGTTCAGAAATGTGACTATTATTCAAAATGAATAATGTTAAAGGGATAGTTCACCCAAAAATGAAAATTATCCCATGATTTACTCACCCTCAAGCCATTCTAGGTGTATATGAATATCTTCTTTCAGACGAACACAATAGGAGTAATATTAAAAAATATCCTGGCTCTTCCAAACTTTATAATGGTAGAGAATGGGGCGCTGTATTTGGATGCCCAAAAAAGTGCATTAATCCATCATAGAAGTAATCCATACCACTCCAAGGGGTTAATAAAGGCCTTCTCAAGCAAAGTGATGGGTTTTAGTTAAAACTTTTTATATATGCACCTAGGATGGCTTGAAATCATGGGATAATTTTCATTTTTGGGAGAACTATCCCTTTAAGCATGTATTTTGATGTATTAAAAGGGCCTTGGGTTAAGGTTAAGCATATAGTCTGGGTAAACTGGTTCTAGCACAGCATAAATTCCAAACAACGGAAGGGGATTGTGGGAGGCCTTCTGTGACTACTTAATCCCTGCCGCCCGACCAAGAGAGTGCAATCATAGCCAAACACACTTTGACCATAAATTCTAACCATTCATTCTCATCTAAATCTTTCGCACATTTATTGTATTAACAGTCGTCTTAAGAGGTGCCGGTCATGCTTGTGCTGTTTGTTTTAATTAACGTGTTTGTGTGTGTTCATGTGATATAAGACTCGCAGGTTAGTTGGAGTGACAAATCCTAATGAATTTCCTTCAGAGAAATTACAGTCGCTCAACCAAGCAGTCTCTCGATGGAGGTGGGCCGGTCAGCTCCGGTGGGCCTGTGTAAAGTATCTACTTCACTAGGAGTCTTTACCAGCTTTATTGGAATCTTTCAGTGGGCCGCCACTTCTGATTTACATCTGTATGCAGAGCAGACACAATGTACACACCGGGCAAAATTACAGCCCCATTATTTCTTAAGGAGTTAACATAATTGGGCTGAATTATGAATAGAATAAAACAGATCTTGCCTTTGGATTACGTGGAAGGAATGTTGCCTTTTAACTTCTAAGTCAATGAATTAAACATTTATAGTACTCCGGGATGAAATGTGCTGATAAAACGTAACAACCTAAACACTTGTGGTCTGGGTTTTCCACTACCTGTCCACCAACCTGTTTGTTGTTGCATGTGTAGACAGTTTGAATTGCTCATGGACCCTTGCAAGCAGTCTATTGATCACATGCACACTTAAGTACTGCCTAAATAACATTGGTGTGTTAATATCAATGACCTAATAAGGACTAACCCAACTCTTTGCCTTTGGAAAAGCTGCAGTCCTTCTTAAAACTCTGTCATACAAGCCCTTAATCCTCCAGCTATGTAAGCAATGGAGGTGGTCTACTGTAAACCCTTAATATCTTTTAATGCTTAGATCTGTGTTTTAAGAAGCGATGGAGATTTTTGACCTCAATTTGGTGTACACTCTTGAATTTGTTTAGCACTGTGTAAGGGTGTGGCATGAGGGTTTGCTCCATAGGTTGTGTAAATCTCATCCTGTCATATTCCTCATATAGGTCATTATACGATGATGCACACCAATTGTCTAACCTAATGACCTCCAAGAGAAGGCTGTCCATGACATTACCAATGCCCTGTTATGTTTAACAGATCCATGAAGTTTGATCAAAGAAAAGAGGTATTAAAACAGTGAATAAAAAGGCATCAGTAAATATAATGAAGACAAAAAAAAGAATAATGAGCACCATATCCCGGCCGGAGAGATGTGAATGTCAATGGGGCAGTGTGTGGACAATAAAAGTATAATTTACAAAATTAAACACAAAAAAGAAACAAACAGCAGATGCTGGCTATTTCAGACAGTTCACATTAGCTAATAATAAACAGCACTTTAACTGATCTCTAACTTCTGTAACTTAAGCAAACGCTGTTAATACACATTGTTAACAAAATGAAACCATGCACGTTTTAATGTTAGTGAATAAAAAGACACTATCCACCCCCATGCCTCTGCTCAGCCATGGTGCCTTGATCTGTTGGAATCTGCGTCTTGAGCTGATGATGTAACTTTGAGGGAGGCGTGGCCTGGCCAGTTGTACATGCCCCAGGCCCTTGACTCCACCCCCATGTCAAAACAATGCCATTAAGTGAAATGGAAATATGGAAGCTTGTTTCCACCATGGAATAAAACAATTTAAAATATAATTGTGACTTTCAATCTCACAATTCTGACTTTTTTCTCACAATTGAAAGATAAACTGCATTTGCGAGTTATAAAGTCAGAATTGCAGAATATAAACTCGCAATTGTGACAAGTTTCTGCAATTGTGAGTTTATATCTCGCAATTTTGACTTCTTTTTTCAGAATTGTAAGATATAAACTCGCAATTGCGAGTTATAAAGTCCAATTCTGAGGAAAAAATACCCTTTTTTTAAAACATGCAATTCTGACTTTATAACTCACAATTGCGAGATTATATCAAGCAATTCTGAGAAAAGTCAGAATTATGAGATAAAAACTCACAATTACCTTTTTTATTTTTTATTCAGTGGCGGAAACAAGCTTCCATGTAAAACGCAAGCTCACACTTAACTAGTGTTGCAAATGAATTATAGGTATGGCTATAGAAAATATTTGTTGCAAAATCATTGCTGTTAAAAGTCGGGTGCAGAGATGGTCAAAGCTCTTAAGCTTCTTTTACAGCTGTGATTGATTTTTGCAATTAATTATATCTTTTTTTTTTTTTTTGCTCAGTTTTATTTTTGTTTGCAAAACTTACTTTTTCCCTCTTGACACTTAATTTTTATTTTTCAATTCTTTATGTTTGTTTGCAATTTATTTATTTATTTATTTATTTTTTTTGCTCAATACTTTATTTTTCTTTTGCAAAACTCTATTATCTTTTGCAATACTTTTGTTTTGCAAATACATGCGGCATGGAATTGATAATATTTTGTATATATTAAAAATGTGAAATAGAAAAATATAAATGGCTGCATCAGTTTCATACGGAAGAGGATTATGGCCAAGCAATAATAAAGAAATAAAACCATCTTGAGATTAAAGTTGTTAAATTTCGAGAAAAAACTCGTTAAATTTCGAGAAAAAAGTCGTTAAATTACGAGAACAAATTCGTTAAATTACGAATTTGTTCTCATAATTTAACGAGTTTTTTCTCGTAATTTAATGACTTTATTTTCATAATTTAATGAGTTTATTCTCAACATTTTATCTCGACTTTTTTCTTGAAATTTAACGAGTTTTTTCTCGTATTTTAATGAGTTTATTCTCAACATTTTATTTCCACTTTTTTCTCGAAATTTAACGAGTTTTTTCTCGAAATTTAACAACTTTAATCTTGAGATGGTTTTATTTTTTTATTATTGCTTGGCCCTAATCCTCTTCCATAGTTTCATAATGGCAGACTGATTAGGACACAAAATGAGACATTTAAATGGACAATGTTCCTAAATACCAGCAATTGAACTGGTAATGTTTGATTCAGCAGTCTGCCTAGCTATTGTCTTTTATTTCATATTGCTGTATATTAGACTGAAGTAGGGCCCAATATTGATCCAGTGAGCTAATCGGATATGTAGGCCATCTCAGGGCATCTGCGTCTCAGAGACTGGAGCCTCTCTCTGTATGTTTACTCTCTCAGGGGTGTACAGCAGGGCACCACTCTCAGCCCACCAAAGATGAAGGTCATAAGAGCTCTCACAAAGATTCATGGTGATCCAAATCAAAGCAGAGCTCTTTTACTGTGAGAGGATTAGAGCTTGCAGAATTATTGCACGGAAAGTTCCATTAAGTAGAACCATTAATCATTTCAAAGAAAATTATGAGCGTAACCTCAGTTTTGTGAAAAAACCTATGCGAAATTGACTCACCAAGGTTATTACAGGTTATTGTAAGGTTTTACCTGATATTTTAACTGTAGAAAAAAGCGTGTTGATTTTACATTATCTTTGAGTGGTGCTAGTCCGTGTAAAAGTTGCCTCCAGAATGATAGGGTGTTTTAGGTGGTTGCCACCCTGATAGCACACATACAGTACATCACAGACTTTTTCTGCATGTGTTTTCATCTGAAAGATAACTATGCAATCTGTCTCTAAGATGTTTCTTGTCAGATAGAAAATGTTTATGATTTAATGCATGATGCATGTAAAACTGCTTTTTAAAGATGTCTATCAAATGTTTGTTAACAACAGATGTTTACCAGTTGAAGTGGAGACATAAGTGTGCTATAGAATGTAGCATTGATACTGTTTCTAAGATGTTCTAAAATGTTTTTAGTGTGTTGCTATGCAATTGCTATGGTGCTCTGGGTGTTTGCTAGGTGCTTGCTTACTAGTCCAAATAAAAAAAAGACGTTTTTCAAAGAAAAACGTAACTATTTCATGAGATGTCGATTTTGTAAGAGTTTGTATGATGTGATTTGTATGGAAACTGCATGGAAACAGTTTTTGGTTAGTTTTTTAGAAAAAAAAGTAAGAATGAAGGTCCACCCCTAAACCAAAACGTACAAATGAGAACATAAAAATGCATATGAATTAGCCACCAATTTGCCAAAACAAATGGCAATGAGTGTGTTAAATCTTCTTGGTCCCTAGATATGACTTGTGTTTCTCCTTCAATTTAAGTGTATGCAATGTTTTGACCACCTTATCATCTACCAATCAATTGCAAAAGTAATAGCACACCTCTCCTCACCAAGGCCCTGTCCCAAGGCCATGTGCACTTAACGGACATACGCACACAGCACCCATTTTAAGTCCACAAGTCCGTAGGGTGTCCCATTTGTCATTTTAGGTTTCAGAAAGTGCAACATGCAATATGGCAGCATAAGTCCCGCCTTCTAAATAAGAGCCAATCGGCGATCGGTAAAGTCAATGCGTCACTGCAGCGGCTGTTAGAAGCTCTGGTTTCTATAGAAACAGTCAGATGTATACTTCCTATAGAGACGCGCACTTTTAGGACTGCACATGCACAATTAGCATAATTAGCTTGATCCAGCCTGAAAAATACAGTTTTTTTGGCATGATTCGAGCTTTTAGAAACAATATTTATGAGACAGTTGTTGTCAGATTTCATTGGTGATTTCAAATATGAAATTGAATCGAAAGCTTGGCAAACAGCTTTAGAGAATTTGATGTTTCCCCATTCAAAGAGATAGAAAAAGATGGCCGCCGAGTGAAATGACTTGTCTTAAAGGGACTTTATAATTCATTTTGATAATTCATGTCTGTAGCACAAACAGTGTTATACACCACTGTTATACACAATAGTTATACGCCAAAGTGGAGGATACTTAATGTCTTAATGTCGGAATGAAACGTAAGTTCCTATTAGTCTTTTCTTCCCTATTGTGATGCATATCTGCATATTCGGCTGCTCCAAAAAAAAAAAAAAAAAATGTTGGGCAGGGGTTGATTTTGTCCATGGGGAATTGATTGGATGGTTGTGGTTTGCTATTGCTGTGATCTCATGTGAGTGACAGGTTGACCCCCAGGTTAGAAGAGATGTCACTGCAAGAAGGAGGGGAAGATATTTTGATTAAAGATTAGGAGTGAGGGCGCATGAAGAAATGATATTGCAGTACATTGACAAATCATTTATTATAAATATATTGCAATATTCCCAAAAAAAAGGTCAGTTTTGATTTCATGCCGACTTGAAGCGTAATTCGAGCATTAGTTATAACCTAAGCAAGCAGCAAAACCTTCATGTTTAATTTGTCATTAATCATTTTGATTCTAACAAACTGCATCAGTTTGTTTACCATTCTTAAGTCACAGTTCCATTAAAGAGCTGATTAAACACGTTCTGTCCCTGTTCACCTGGGTCTGCTCTGTGTTTTGGACGTCCTTCCTATGTTACATTTACTCCTGGTATCCTCTGTGCTATTTAGCTAACAATAACAAGAGTCATTTACCAGGCAGATTCACAGGGACTCCAGCCAAAATGTTCTCCGTGGAGCATTCTCCTCTCACTTGTACTTAGGACCCCGCTCTCAAAGGTCCTGCCTCAACACGTGGCACAAAACCCCAATGTAGTACCTGGAGATAAGGATGCCCAGCATGGTCTGCAGTCTCTCTCCCCAGAGGCGCCAGACATATCTCCTCCATCTCCTCTCCACCACTACCAGCATTGGCTGAGACACCAGCTCTGAGAACATAAAGATCTATGACATAGTAACTTAATATGCACACACACATATCTCCCCCGTGCCTGCCCTGTCTCAGCTTGGATTAGCGCTGGTTTGTCTTCTATGAGTGAGAGGCTGTTTAAAGTGGAGACAGTGTTCTGCCTCTGCTGCTCTCTTCTCATGCGTGACCCTCATAAGCTGAGTGAGGGTCAAATGGCAGCTGAGCTTAAAGTACAATATCTGCTGGAGGAGGGAAGATGAATATAGATGGAAGTGAAAGCAAGAGGTCAGTTTCTAAAAGCACATATATTCATGTACACTGACCTAGAAATGTGTTTCGATACTTAAGTCATACTTAAAATTTATGAATGGCATTGAATTAGCTAATAAATTATCACCAAGTAGCAAGTAGTTTACTGAGAAATTTTTGCAATTACTTTGAACCATCTGGTGATTTTTGTTGGACATATGAAGTCACACAGGTAACCACAGGTGTGATTCACTAACTTTAACAATCACAAAGCAGAGCAGTTACTGTAATTCAGAATAAATGAATCTCATAACATTTTAAGTCAATGACAAATAATTGTAATGATGAATGAATCAGAACAGGTGTGTGGGACTAATTAACAAACGAGGAAACTAACTAGGAAATCAGGTAAACAGGAACAGATCAAACAGTCTGAAGATTAAACCAATTAAGCCCTCGTGCCGTTACAGAGGAGGGAGGACGTGGAGCTGAAGAGGGATGTAACCTAGCAGGGGTAGGTTGAACAGTCCATGGGGGAGTGGAGGGTGGGAGGAGCCAGGAGTGGAAAGGTGGGGAACCAGAGATGAAAGCTCACAGCAGAGTGAATGGAGGGAGGAGCCATGGTGGAGACTTCCGATATCCGGGATATGACTGACGGAGACAAAGTCGATGGAAATGGAGCCTTGGGCGCAGATCAGACCAGGCGACACAGATGGTTTTGGAGGCTAAGGCGGAGCCAGGGTGCCTGAGGACTGAGGTGAAGCCGGAGGGAAGGCGGAGCCAGACGGAGTCGAAGGGGTAGAGAGATGGAGCACTGCAGACGGCTCGTAAGTCCATGGCGTAGGCAGGGCGAAGTCTGACCAAGGTTGAGCCGAAGGGACGAGGGAGCCAGGTGGAGTCGTAAGGATGATGGTATCTGGTGGAGCCGAGGGAGGGAGGAGTCAAGACAGAGCCGATAGGTTGACGGAGGTGGAGCCAGGGGATCCACTTGCCTGGGCAATGATGGAGAACAGAAGACACAAGGCGCATCCACACAGTGGAGTTGTGTCAGATGGGCTGCCGAACAGGCTGAAGTGAACCAGTGGAGGCAGGGCTAATGGAGTGGCTGAGATTGGAAGAGGAAGCATTATAATCATTATAATTTCCAGAGGCCAGGCATAACCACATCGGTGGGGCTGTGGGCGGGGCTTACCTCCATGCCCTTGAACTCCAGAAGCAACCCCACACGGGCAGAAGACGTAGCTGGCTCACGCACCTGGTCAGACGTTTGGCGAGGCTCGGGCTCTGGAGCAGTAGTTGGATCGGTCCTCCTTTCAGGCTGTGGCTCATACATCATGGCAGGCTTGGTCTTACTGTTTACAGTAGGATCTAGCATCTTCTCCATGCAGCTCATGAGAGTTGGTTGGCTAGGCTCTGGATGAGGAGTGTGGCTAGTAATGTCCACAGGGCTGATGGTAAATGCTGATCCATTACTTCCAAGCAACCACTCCGCAAACGCTGCAAAATTTCCCCTTTAAATGCTCACGCTCCCCGCCCACGGAACTCGCGCTTGCCTTAAACAGTGCATAAACAAAGTTCACACAGCTAATATAACCCTCAAAATGGATCTTTACAAAGTGTTCGTCATGCATACTGCATGCATGCATCGGATTATGTGAGTATTGTATTTATTTGGATGTTTACATTTGATTCTGAATGAGTTTGATAGTGCTCCATGGCTAACGGCTAATGCTACACTGTTGGAGAGATTTACAAAGAATGAAGTTGTGTTTATGAATTATACAGACTGCAAGTGTTTAATATTGAAAATAGCGACGGCTCTTGTCTCCGTGAATACAGTAAGAAACAATGGTAACTTTAACCACATTTAACAGTACATTAGCAACATGCTAACGAAACATTTAGAAAGACAATTTACAAATATCACTAAAAATATCATGTTATCATGGATCATGTCAGTTATTATCGCTCCATCTGCCATTTTTGCTATTGTTCTTGCTTGCTTACCTAGTCTGATGATTCAGCTGTGCACATCCAGATGTCTTGCCCTTGTCTAATGCTTTGAACATGAGCTGGCATATGCAAATATTGGGGGCGTGCATATTAATGATCCCGACTGTTACGTAACAGTCGGTGTTATGTTGAGATTCGCCTGTTCTTCGGAGGTCTTTTAAACAAATGAGATTTATACAAGAAAGAGGAAACAATGGAGTTTGAGACTCACTGTATGTCATTTCCACGTACTGAACTCTTGTTATTCAACTATGCCAATATAAATTCAATTTTTAATTCTAGGGCACCTTTAATCCTTTTTGAGGTTTGATATTCTGTAACGCATTGTATAGCATGCATGATTAAAAGGTAAATCAAGAGTCTTAAATAAGAAAGTAGAAAATGCAGGAGTATCACCAAAAAACTACACATTCTGGTAACTACACTACACTACCAGATGACGAACTGAGGCTTATAAACATGAGGAAACATAATCAGGATGGAACAGAACAGGTGTGTGGGACTAATTAACAAATGAGGAAACTAACTAGGAAATCAGGTAAACATTAACAGATCAAACAGGATGAAAATGAAACCAAAATTGAACATAATCGTTACAATAATAACAATGATTATTATAATTATTAGTAGTAGCCTATAGTAGTAGTAGTATTGCTATTATTATTCATGTTTGTATTAATGTTGGTATTGTATGTGGTTTTTAAATGTTTTGAAATTTAATAACTCTAAAAATGTCATGTTGTGTAACCATAATTTAAAAATAGCATATTTTCTTTACACCTTGAATACTTGTGAGTGTATACGTCTTCCTCATAATATATATTTGTCAAGGTAATTTTTTCATGAATTAATTTTTTTTTTGATTATTTATTTCATAAATAGGCAATCATTAAGTTTTTAAGTAGTAGAACTACATGATGTTTATAACCTGAACTCACCTTGCCTTGTCATAAAGTTATCTGATATTTTAAGAGCCTTAATGACCCGAGGGTCCTTTCTATGATATCCTTTCTTGTTGTATATTTTTATTATTATTATTCTGCATGTTCAATGAATCGATGTACCTCATATTTTTAATCTGGTGGACATTTTTTTTTTTTTGTTAGAGTTTTTGATTTTAAATAAATTAATATATGCAAATGAAAAGTCATTGACCTTTACATATCAAGCACAACATCAATTAATTCTACTGACCTGTAGCTATGCATGTTTCATAACACTTCACAACACATTTGCATGACACTGGCATGAATTTATGTGTTTATTCATGCCTTGTTTTTCACGCCTTTATATTTTTCATTTACTGTTATGCATGTCGTTTTTTTTTCTTTTGGTAGTTTCTTGAAATATTTTTAATCCTTTGCCCTTCCATCTCAAGAAACTATCAGCCTCTTGGCAGGTCGTCTGTGTGAAAACAAATTTGGATGGAAATGCTATGTACTATATTCAATTTACATGCCCTCAGTTAATAGTTTATGCATTTGTAAATATGTAAGAAGATGTGTTACTGACAATCGTTCTGGTCTATTCATATACAACCGGGTGACACCTCAAAGCAGGCTTCTGCAAACTGGTAGTAAATCGCACTTGCAAAAGTACCATCAGGTCTTTGTGTAAAAGACAGGAGGTCACGGACGCTTTAAAATGAAGGATTTTTATATTTCAGTCAGCATGAAACTATAGAGGAAGCCTGCAAACCTGACTGAAGAAGTTGAGAGACACTCAGCACATGGCACACTTCAACTCAAGATGTTGGGAGCTGTCAAAGCACCACTATCTTTAGCATGACGATCTCACCCTTCTGCACAGAGTCTGCACATGTGTGGATCTCTTGGAGGGCTCTGCGCTCCTCTCTTCTCTACTCTTTTCATCTTCTTTGCCTCCTTTCATTTCTAGCACGCCTCATGTTGAGCTTTGTTTGCCAGCCAACACGGTGAGGTTCACACCCAGGGAGGTGGCAGAGGAAGAGGAACAGCAGGCAGAAGCCCTTTTTAAACATGGCACTTGCGGGTGTACAGCGGCCCACCTATGTGGAAACATCGGGGAGACGTTAGCCTGGGTCAAAACCGAAAATGAAGATGAAAGCAGAGCACTGGGAAGCCTGTTCACTCTCTGCCCCATCAACCTCATGTTTGCACAAATCTGGCCACCACAGCACCTCAAGATGGCCGACGTGACTGTAAACAAAGTTTTGCTTTATGATCCTGAATATTTTTAATAAGATACACAGATAATTCTCCCAAAATCTAACTCATGTCCTGGTCATATGAAGTAAAACTGTTTTGTAGCCTACATTTTCATGACAATTAAGCACAGTTTTTCTTTAAATTCTCATTGTAAAAATGCAAAAAAATGCAATTTAAAAAAAATATATATATATTTACTATTTCATTGGTAGTATTTGTTGCCGTCTTTAAAGGTCCCGTTCTTCGTGATCCCATGTTTCAAACTTTAGTTAGTGTGTAATTTTGTTGTTAGAGTATAAATAAAATCTGTAAAATTTTAAAGCTCAAAGTTCAATGCCAAGCGAGATATTTTATTTAACAGAAGTCGCCTACATCGAACGGCCAGTTTGGACTACATCCCTCTACTTCTTCTTTAATGATGTCACTAAAACAGTTTTTTGACTAACGTCCGCCCACAGGAATACACAAGAGTTGCGTTTGTAGAGTGTGTTTGTCGCCATGTCGTCGAAACGCTGTTATTTTCATCCCGCAGTCCAATCACCGGGTCTGATTCCGGCTCAAATTGATAGGGTAAAATTAAAGACATGTTTACAATAACACTGAGCGCATGCATCTCCACGTTATGGTAAGAGGCGTGACCTTTCCGGGCAAGATGCGCTAAACTGCTGTCGAATCACAACACAGGAACCGCTGGCACAATCACAACTCGTTACGTATTTCTGAAGGAGGGACTTCATAGAACAAGGAAGTCATCAGCCCGTTTTTATGACAGTGGAAACAGCGGTATACCGGGTGTGTCTCATACGTCCTGAAAAGTGAAGCTGCGGGCTCTTTGATTGCCCCCTGGTGGCTGGATGCAGTACAGGTCATAAACCCCGCCCTCTCAATGCAGTCGAATGAGACTTCAGTGAAAACTTAAAAATAAATTCTGCTTCAAATAAAACTTTCTGAAAGATGGTTTTGGTCATTTAAGGTAGTTGTTATCACGCTGATATATATTCAATTGTTCGTTTTTGTGATGATTTAGATTTTAGCTAGCAATTTGATGCTATAAAAACGGGGCGTGTCGTCATGATTCGAAGTTGATTGACAGCTTGTCTGAGGACTGTTGGAGCTTCGAGGGGAGATTGAAGATGTATTAACTGTTAATTTTCGATTTCTTTGTTATTTAACACCAACAAAATGAGTTGTTCAGCAGTAAACTGTACTAACTGACCTACAGGATCTGACGGATCACTGAACTTTTTTTCTGTAACATTAAATGTAGGCGTTATAAGCTAATTAATAAATGTTATTAGTTAAGATAACACACCTAATGTTAACCATGTCGGGAAAAAGCAGGTGATCGTTATCTGGCAGTTACTTATTATTTTTATGGGTATAAAATAATAATTAGCAGGACAAAACTAATGATAGCCTACTCTAATTACAGCAATCGATCTCCTGTAACGTTAGTTGAACTTGATTTAAAATGGCAGGACCGTTTCTGACGATCTAGAGTTGTTTCTAGTGGCATATTATATTGAGTTTATCTACTGAATTTGCTGTCTCAAAAATATTATTGCTCTAGAAACAGAATAGCCTATTATTTTATAGGTAGAATTTTAAATTGTGTATAATTTTTATAGTCTATTTAAAATACATGAATGATGACGCAGACGTCTGGGCGGAAGTTTGATACAGCGGCTCCACCTCCGGTTCCACGGACGATACCTTCTGCGCATGCCCAGGTTGCAAACTTTTTTTTTTTATGACGTTTTTGCGTAACATGTCAGCGCCCATCGTCAGCCATTTTGGCCTCAGTTCATTACAATGGAAGGAAGCGGCGTCGCGTCGTCCATCTTTTTTTACAGTCTATGCGGTATACAGTAAATTATGTGAAAAATACTGTGTTTTTTTTTACACACGAAACATGAACACATGTTATATTGCACACTATAAACACAATCAAAGCTTCAAAAAACCATGAAAAATGGGACCTTTAATTCTTGCTGATTTCAATAAATAAAAAAATAATAATAAACTCACAACTTATGATTTTACATGGTAAATGCATTTAACTGTTATTGAAAAATCCTATTGGAAAATTGAATCCAAATAATAATAATAATTATAATGATTAAAGGGAAATAATTTTTCAGTGACCTGGACATGTTTTTGTGAGACTCACCCATCACAATAATTATTAAATTTGACTTCAAAACTGCAGAAACAGCAACTGATTGCCATATTACCTAAATGGCATGCAAAGACCCTCAAGGACTATGAAACGCTTAGTAAATGTCTGCCCTCAATTTGTATAATGGTTTCTAAACTTGACCCAATGTAAAGGCTGCATGATGAGAATTGGATTTAATTGTGTGTGTCAGTTCACCATGGGTTGCCAATTACGAGCACATTTGGAAGAAATGCTGTCAGGAACTCATGGAGACTGAGTGACATCAGAGACACGGGGCAAGTGCACCAGTGTCAGAGTAATTAGCATTCATTTAAAGTTGCTGAGCAAAGACAAATGCACCAGAATGTGAGCAAGTACAATTGATGCTAGACCTGTTTAAATTGATTACTGATCAATTCACTACCATCTTTTTTTAAACATTGGTGTCTTTTATCATATTGCCAATGTTTTATAAAAATCTGTATATGCCCAAATGCATAACAGTGCTTTTAAAACACTCCATTCCCATAAAATCACTGTAACCTTGGCCTATCGTGACTTAATAACGTTTAAAGGTTTTTATAATAGCTTAGAATGCAAATCGCTATGCATAATATCTTTTCATGAATGTGATGTAGACTTTATTATAAGGCCAAAAGATAAGTCGAAATTATCAACAAATATTTTTGTTGTCGAATAGAATTTTGATCTCATATGACCTACTTTAAGGGTCTGTAATAACGTGGTTTGACAGTGGCGCACTGTAGCGCAATATTGCAATGCAGCCTTCATGAATGCAATCCATTAGAAGAAGACACAGTGCTTCGAAACGAAGCCAAACCACAGTAGAGTATGGGAAACTTTAACATAACTTAAAAAGTAAATAATCAAATAAATAAATAAATAAATGCTGTCATGTGCAGTGCTGTCAACTCTCACGCATTCAGACTCACGCAGTTGATACTCGTGCAGTAAAAAATACATCTCAGCAAAGTGACAGTGTATACTGACAGACAAGACAGAGCAGGTTACTTTTGATATGAAACAGAGTCTCAGCTTTTAAATTCCATCAATTTTCTGTCAGTGAAATTAAAGCAATAAATGTGATTTTGTCACTCTTATGTATCATGATATCGCTGTAGTGCCTCAGTTCAGGTGGCACGTGAACTGGTCATCTCTTCCTTTTTACTACTAGTTACAACACCAAATAAACATGAATGAACATCAGAAGGAATGTTGACAGTTACAGCATACTTACAGAAATGAATCATGACTCATATAATGGCTCAATCAGTGTTTCAACTGCAAATAGACGTTAATAAACAGCTTGTGAACAATGTTGCGTAACATCAACTTTACTTCAGGAAAGCCATTCAATGACCATAACTAAAAAACTACTAAAAAATATGCACTATATTACTTATTCATATTTTTAACTCTTAAAATTTTACAGGTTTACTCATATGTACTGTGTCATATATATATATATATATATATATATATATATATATATATATATATTACAATTTAAAATAACTTTTCTATTTGAATATATTTTACAAAGTAATTTATTCTCGTGTTGGCAAAGCTAAATTTTCAGCATCATTACTCCAGTCTTCAGTGTCACATGATCCTTCAGAAATCATTCTAATATGATTATTAGTTCCTCAAGAAATATTTGTTATTATTATCAATGTTGAAAACAGTTGTGTAAATTTTTTCAGGATTCCTTGATGAATAGAAAGTTCAAAAGAACAGCATTTATCTGAAATACAAAGCTTCTGTAGCATTATACACTACCGTTCAAAAGTTTGGGGTCAGTAAGAATTTTTATTTTTATTTTTTTGAAAAGAAATTAAAGAAATTAATACTTTTATTCAGGATGCATTAAATCAATCAAAAGTGGCAGTAAAGACATTTATAATGTTACAAAATATTAGATTTTAGATAAACACTGTTCTTTTGAACTTTCTATTCATCAAAGAATCCTGAAAAAAAAATATTGTACACAAATATTTTGTACAATTGTACACATTAAATGTTTCTTGAGCAGCAGATCAGCATATTAGAATGATTTCTGAAGGATCATGTGACACTGAAGACTGGAGTAATGATGCTGAAAATTCAGCTTTGCCATCACAGGAATAAATTACATTTTAAAATATTTTCAAATAGAAAACAGTCATTTTAAATTGCAATAAAATTTCACAATATTACTGTTTTTACTGTATTTTTAATTAAATAAATGCACCCTTGGTGAGCAGATGAAACTTCTTTTAAAAACATTAAAAATCTTACCGATCCCAAACTTTTGAGCGGTAGTTTTTATATATATATACTGTGTATATATATATATAATATATATATATATACTGCACACACACAAACACACAAATGAACTGATATTGAATCAAACTGAATCTATGTTGGAGCTTATGGATAGAAAATTTGTGTCAACGCCCAGCCCTAATAAAAACACAGTACCAGTCATTGTAGCAGTTGGACTATTGATGACTTAACCTGAAGGAGATTCAGTTGGTCTTCAATTGGCCCGAAGTTCATTAAAAAGACATTTTCAAAAGCTGAAGTTATTTCTCTGTTTTATTTATTAGTATAGGTTTAACTTACTGCAAACGCTAAATAATCAGTCATAGCCTATTAATCAGTGAAATAATCGACGATTAGTCGATTTATCATTCTAATCATCGTTAGATTAACCGATTATGAAAATAATCATTTGTTGCAGCCCTACTTTAATAACAAATGACACTAACTTGCAGCATTGAAGCTGTTGATGCATTGATGCTGAACTGAATCAACACTGAATTGACATGAGCTGCATAATAACACTATTCCCTTCTGTAGAGCTGCTTATAGCTGAATTGCACTTTATTTTACAGTATGTGCACCTTCAATGTACTTACAGCGTACTTACTAAAAAAGTACTGTAATATAAGGTAACTACATGGGTTAAGATTAGGATTAGGGGTAGTTTCAGGACTAGTACCTAGTTATTGCCCAGTTATTGTAATTACTACAATAAGTATAGTATGTATATGTGAAAGAGGACTGTAAAATAAAGTGCTACCCATTTCATAATTGATTAACTTTACACAGTTATTAATTGAGCTGAAAATGACACTGTTGACTTCTGTAGAGGTGCTTTGCAGCAGAATTTGAATTTGTCTTATATTTGATCATCATTGATCATTATTTTCCTGTTTATTAATGTGAAGCTGCTTTGAAACAATCTGTATTATATAATGTGCTAAATGTTTCTTATGACTCTAGATGCCAAGTGTGTATTATAAGGCATTACGAAAGCCATTTGAATCCATTTTTCATAAAAGACGTCAAGTTGCAAAACACCTTGATATTTAGCTCTTAACATCCTCATCCATGTCAGTGGCTGTTAAATGAAATATTTTTCTGATCCGCTGCCAACTACTTTCCCTACAAATCACCATCGCAGCACACGTTCGGGCAGCTCTTGATATTCGTCTCATAGCCGCCTGGCTCGGTTATACATATTTGATCAAACAGCTGATATGAAGCAATAAACTCTCATGATGATAGTATTTATTCATCCCTGTAATGATCAGCCCCTGTTTAAATTGCGCTGGAAGGCCGCGACGGTACATGTTATCGGTTGCTGATGGGGACAGTGGGTGCAGATGTTGCCTCTGGAAGCCGGGAAGCACGGGCCGCCTCGGCCCTGTGGCAACGCGGAGCCCCAGCTGGGGGAGAGAGAACGAGCACATTCATCTATCCCTCTCCGGGGCATCGCGCAGGTACCCTTCCACTGCCAGGCACGGGGGATGAAAGGCTGCAAAGGCTGTTCCACAGATGTCACCTGCTGGGGTTCAGTGGCCCTCGCCAGCAAATGTCATGTTTGGCAGCTGGTCCGCAGCTCTCTCCCCCACCAGTTGTTGGCAGAGAGGCTCCTAAAGGATGCGAAAGATGCTTGCACCGGGGGCGTCCTAACGGGACAACATTAAAGAGAGTTGTTGGCTCCTGTCTGTCATAGTACATTAACCTTGTCCTGTTTTCTGCTCTCTCTAGGGCTGGAGGGGCCGTGGTCTTTCTCCTTCTCTCTCGCTACGCTTCCCACTTTTAAAATATGCCTCACGTTCCTCGGCAATCTGTTGTGCTGCATCTGTCCTGTGTGGCTGTAAGGTCAGAAAAGTTTTGCCCGTTTTACACTTAACTAAATTATTTTTGCTCCTCGTTCAGTTTACTTATTTAAAATGAGCTTATGGAACACAATTCTTGAACATTCTCAATTTCTTTGCATTCTGTCCACCAACAAATGAAAATCCTGTTATCATTTACTCACCCTTATGTCATTCCAAACTTGAGATTCTTTCTTCTGCGGAATTTTGAGGAATGTTGGTAATCAGTTTGGATTCCCATTGACTTCCATTGTAGTTTTTTGGAAGTCGGCGGGAACCGAAAGTGTTCCTCAAAATATCAAATAAAGCAAGAAAAAAAGTCACGTTTGGAATGTTGTGAAGCTGAGTAAATGATGTACCAAGCAAGTGTTTACAAAGCGAACATGCAAAGACTAAGTCAAACGGCCTTTACACAAAAAAGGTCAAACAGCGATGTCAGACGATTTTAAAGTTGGAGGAGAAAATGAGATGGAGTTTTTTGCCCTACCGTGGTACTTCCAACTACGTTAAGCGTGACCTTTCCAACATGATTACGTAATGCGTGACGCATCACAGAGCAGTGGAAGATGAGCATTTGTGGTTAAAAAGTATATACATTTAAAAAATTTTTTTGAAAATGACCAATCGTTTCACTAGACAAGACCCTTATTCCTCGTCTGGGATCATGTAGAGCTCTTTGAAGCTGCACTGAAACTGACATTTGGACCGTCAACCCATTGCTAACTGTTGAAGTCCACTATATGAAGAAAAATCCTGGAATGTTTCCCTCAAAAACCTTAATTTTTCGACTGAAGAAAGAAAGACATTAACATATTGGATGACATGGGGGTGAGTACATTATCAGGAAATTTTAATTCCGAAGTGAACTAATCCTTTAATGGTTTCAATTCAGAGTTGTGCTATTTATTAAGATGTATTTACCATCGTTATTGGTTTCTGCATGTTAACATGCAGAAATCTAACATTTGAATCAATATAAGCAAAATGATTAATTTTGCCCATTTTTATGCATTGTTTTATAACTGTCCAAACATTCATAACATTTCAGAAGCCAATCTAATCTAGAGTATTAATGCATCTGAGTTTCATTTCCAAAATGATTCACCATCCTTCCTTAATGAGGGCAAATTTTGTCACCGTCGACACAAAACTCAGCTAATTATCTTGCATGCTGCTGAGAAGGCAGATGAAGACATCATTGATCGGAACAACAACCCACTGCACTGTCACTTTATAGAATATGCCATGATGGTTTTTTTGCATTTGTATCACTCACCTTTAGAGGCTGTGTGTGAGAAATGACAGATTTGATAGGGCTGTGCTTGTCTTTTTGTCATGCAGGGCGGACATGACTAATCTAAGCCTGCCATCTGGTTAAAGACATGGCCCCTGCTGTCGCCTGTATTTCCCATGACTCCTCACCGCTCCACTCCCCGCGGAGTCACGTCCGGAGAGGTCAGAGGTCAGCCCCGTGACCTGCAGAGAGGCGTTTCTCCTGCTGCTCAGAGGTCAAGTCCCCTCTGTATCCCACCATAGCCTGAAAGATGTCAAAACACACCTCTGCACGGGTTTTAATATCTTACAAGGAAAGGTGCAGTGCATGGTGCTGATAGATAGATAGATAGATAGATAGATAGATAGATAGATAGATAGATAGATAGATAGATAGATAGATAGATAGATAGATAGATAGATAGATAGATAGATAGATAGATTTCCCTAGCAATTGTACATTTTAACACGCAATTCCGAGATTATATATCTCACAATTCTGACTTTATATCTCGCAATTTTGACTTTATATAGCGCAATTCTGACTTTATATCTCGCAATTTTGACTTTATAACTCGCAATTCTGACTTTATAACTCGCAATTTTGACTTTATAACTCGCAATTCTGACTTTATAACTCGCAATTTTGACTTTATATCTCGCAATTCTGACTTTATAACTCACAATTCTGACTTTATATCGCGCAATTTTGACTTTATATCTCGCAATTTTGACTTTATATCTCGCAATTCTGACTTTATAACTCACAATTCTGACTTTATATAGCGCAATTTTGACTTTATATCTCGCAATTCTGACTTTATAACTCACAATTTTGACTTTATATCTCGCAATTTTGACTTTATAACTCGCAATTCTGACTTTATATAGCGCAATTTTGACTTTATATCTCGCAATTTTGACTTTATAACTCACAATTTTGACTTTATATCTCGCAATTTTGACTTTCTAACTCACAATTCTGACTTTATATCTCGCAATTTTGACTTTATAACTCGCAATTCTGACTTTATAACTCGCAATTTTGACTTTATAACTCGCAATTCTGACTTTATAACTCGCAATTTTGACTTTATATCTCGCAATTCTGACTTTATAACTCACAATTCTGACTTTATATCGCGCAATTTTGACTTTATATCTCGCAATTTTGACTTTATATCTCGCAATTCTGACTTTATAACTCGCAATTCTGACTTTATAACTCACAATTCTGACTTTATATAGCGCAATTTTGACTTTATATCTCGCAATTCTGACTTTATAACTCGCAATTCTGACTTTATAACTCACAATTCTGACTTTATATAGCGCAATTTTGACTTTATATCTCGCAATTCTGACTTTATAACTCACAATTTTGACTTTATATCTCGCAATTTTGACTTTATAACTCGCAATTCTGACTTTATATAGCGCAATTTTGACTTTATATCTCGCAATTTTGACTTTATAACTCACAATTTTGACTTTATATCTCGCAATTCTGACTTTATAACTCACAATTTTGACTTTATATCTCGCAATTTTGACTTTATAACTCGCAATTCTGACTTTATATAGCGCAATTTTGACTTTATATCTCGCAATTTTGACTTTATAACTCACAATTTTGACTTTATATCTCGCAATTTTGACTTTATAACTCACAATTCTGACTTTATATAGCGCAATTTTGACTTTATATCTCGCAATTCTGACTTTATAACTCACAATTTTGACTTTATATCTCGCAATTTTGACTTTATAACTCTCAATTCTGACTTTATATAGCGCAATTTTGACTTTATATCACGCAATTCTGACTTTATAACTCACAATTCTGACTTTATATCTCGCAATTTTGACTTTATAACTCGCAATTCTGACTTTATATAGCGCAATTTTGACTTTATATCTCGCAATTTTGACTTTATAACTCACAATTTTGACTTTATATCACGCAATTCTGACTTTATAACTCACAATTCTGACTTTATAACTCACAATTCTGACTTTATATCACGCAATTCTGACTTTATAACTCACAATTTTGACTTTATATCTCGCAATTTTGACTTTATAACTCGCAATTCTGACTTTATATAGCGCAATTTTGACTTTATATCACGCAATTCTGACTTTATATCTCGCAATTCTGACTTTATATCTCGCAATTCTGACTTTATAACTCACAATTCTGACTTTATATCGCTCAATTTTGACTTTATATCTCGCAATTTTGACTTTATAACTCGCAATTCTGACTTTATAACTCGCAATTCTGACTTTATAACTTGAAATTATGAGTTTATATCACGTAATTCTGACTTTATATCACGCAATTCTGACTTTATAACACATAATTCTGACTTTATAACTCACAATTCTGACTTTATAACTTGAAATTATAAGTTTATATCTCGCAATTCTGACTATATCTCGCAATTCTGACTTTATAACTCACAAATTTGAGGTTATATCACACAATTCTGACTTTATATCTCGCAATTCTGACTTTATATCACATAATTCTGACTTTATATCACGCAATTCTGACTTTATAACACATAATTCTGACTTTATAACTCACAATTCTGACTTTATAACTTGAAATTATGAGTTTATATCACGCAATTCTGACTATATCTCGCAATTCTGACTTTATAACTCACAAATTTGACGTTATATCACACAATTCTGACTTTATATCTTGCAATTCTGACTATATCTCATAATTCTGACTTTATAACTCATAATTCTGACTTTATATCTCACAATTCTGACTTTATATCACACAATTCTGACTTTATATCTCGCAATTCTGACTTTATATCACGCAATTCTGACTTTATATAGCGCAATTTTGACTTTATATCACGCAATTCTGACTTTATATCTCGCAATTCTGACTTTATATCTCGCAATTCTGACTTTATAACTCACAATTCTGACTTTATATCGCACAATTTTGACTTTATATCTCGCAATTTTGACTTTATAACTCGCAATTCTGACTTTATAACTCGCAATTCTGACTTTATAACTTGAAATCATGAGTTTATATCACGTAATTCTGACTTTATATCACGCAATTCTGACTTTATAACACATAATTCTGACTTTATAACTCACAATTCTGACTTTATAACTTGAAATTATGAGTTTATATCTCGCAATTCTGACTATATCTTGCAATTCTGACTTTATAACTCACAAATTTGAGGTTATATCACACAATTCTGACTTTATATCTCGCAATTCTGACTTTATATCACATAATTTTGACTTTATATCACGCAATTCTGACTTTATAACACATAATTCTGACTTTATAACTCACAATTCTGACTTTATAACTTGAAATTATGAGTTTATATCACGCAATTCTGACTATATCTCGCAATTCTGACTTTATAACTCACAAATTTGACGTTATATCACACAATTCTGACTTTATATCTTGCAATTCTGACTATATCTCATAATTCTGACTTTATAACTCATAATTCTGACTTTATATCTCACAATTCTGACTTTATATCACACAATTCTGACTTTATATCTCGCAATTCTGACTTTATATCACGCAATTCTGACTTTATATCTCACAATTATGAGTTTATATCTCGCAATTCTGACTTTATAACTTGAAATTATGAGTTTATATCTCGCAATTCTGACTTTATATCTTGCAATTCTGACTTTATATCACGTAATTCTGACTTTATATCACGTAATTCTGACTTTATATCACGTAATTGACTTTATATCACTCAATTCTGACTTTATATCTTGCAATTCTGACTATATCTCATAATTCTGACTTTATAACTCATAATTCTGACTTTATATCTCACAATTCTGACTTTATATCACACAATTCTGACTTTATATCTCACAATTCTGACTTTATATCACGCAATTCTGACTTTATAACACATAATTCTGACTTTATAACTCACAATTCTGACATAATAATTTGAAATTATGAGTTTATATCTCGCAATTCTGACTATATCTCGCAATTCTGACTTTATAACTCACAAATTTGACGTTATATCACATAATTCTGACTTTATATCTCGCAATTCTGACTTTATAACTGACAAATTTGACGTTATATCACACAATTCTGACTTTATATCTCACAATTCTGACTTTATATCTCGCAATTCTGACTTTATATCACGTAATTCTGACTTTATATCTCGTAATTCTGACTTTATATCACGTAACTCTGACTTTATAACTGACAAATTTGACGTTATATCACACAATTCTGACTTTATATCTCGCAATTCTGACTTTATATCACGTAATTCTGACTTTATATCTCGTAATTCTGACTTTATATCTCACAATTCTGACTTTATATCTCGCAATTCTGACTTTATATCACGCAATTCTGACTTTATATCTCGTAATTCTGACTTTATATCACGTAATTCTGACTTTATATCACACAATTCTGACTTTATAACTCACAATTCTGACTTTATAACACGTAATTCCGACTTTATATTGCACAATTTTGACTTTATAACACATAATTCTGACTTTATAACTTGCAATTCTGACTTTATAACTTGAAATTGTAAGTTTATATCTCGCAATTCTGAGGAAAAAAAAGTCAGAATTGTGAGATAAAAAGTTGCAATTAACTTTTATAATGTTTTATTTCATGGCAGAAACAAGCTTCCATAATAGATAGATAGACACACAGACAGATAAACAGATGGATAGATAAACAAATAGATAGATAGAATTTACATTTAGGGTTTGAGGACAAAGAAGTAGTTTCTGGAACATGAGGTAACTTTTGGCAATGCCCAGAATGATTACAGACAAAAGTATTTTACAATATTCATGCAACATGGCAATGACATCATTTCTTTTCCTTTTTGGCTTGGGCGCACATCAATGTTTTGCCTCTCACATTCACTATTTACAATGAAACAGAACACAGAACACTGTAAAAGGAATGATGCATTTAAACATTCTTTCTTTAAACAAAGAATTTGTTCCAATGTTGTTTTAATGTATCACAGTACAGTCTTGAAGGTCATGTTAATGATAAATAGAGGAGTATTCATTTCGCTCCTGCACAGATTCCATTGGCATTGAGCTGTCTTTTGTTAATGTTCACCTCAGGTTCATAAGAATTTTTTTTTTTTTTTATGCATTTTTCAGAGACTTCAAGTTTGGAAGGTAGCTTCAAAAGCCTAAAACAATTCTCTAAGGTTTCATATGCTTTCTTTAATTGGACTTCCAATACAAGCCATTTACATAATACTTGTATAATAATAATTAATTCATTAATTAAAAGTAATTAGGAAAAAATACAGAAAGCACAAAGCACCAATGCCAAACATGAGCTTATTTGTTACGGTGTGACTTCCAGAAAAAAATGGCAACTTTAGTTTTAACAATTCAGAAAACATCTCCTACATCTTTACCATGGGGTCACCGTGTGTCAGAGCAAGTGTTTGTAAACCATTTGTTAAATGATTCAGGCATGAGCATGTTTGGGGAATATTCAGTGGATCATCTGTGCTCTCGTAAAGCACTTAAAAATGTAAATGACAATAGTGCTCTGATCCTGAAAGGTAACATTTGTACTATCCGAAGCTTTTAAACACATTATTGAACAAAAAGGAACTGTGAGAGGAATAGAACAATACCCTGGAGATTTTGTGTGCAATTATGATCATCAGTGATAGACCTCATTCTCTTTCAGTGTTTGCAATTAGGCTCCAGCTGCTGGGAGCTGCCCCGTCCCGGTAAAGAAGCCTGCTATCACCTCCCCCTGGTGCAGTTACCCATTACAGCCACCCATCACATGTTCTAGAGAATCACAAAATGATCAAATGCAAAGAGATGTGGAGACTCTTTATGTAACTACTTTAAGCATAAATAAGCTGTTCTCATTGGGAATTATGAGCTGAATACAGTATGTTCCCCTGGTATAACATGATTTGGCCAAGTAGGACATGTTCCTGGATCAACATCTGTTGGTGTTTGAACATTTCCGTTAAATAATCAAAACCATATCTTTTCCGAACCCTAACCATAAAGGCTATTGTAGATTAAATCTGATTGGTTAAATCGCTTTCCAGACAAGGAGGTCTAAAAATACACGAACAAAACTATCTGTTAGCATTTCTATTTTGAAATGTTAGTGATATATACGTTTATATATGTTTTTCGTCCGAACACACAGCTCATTTTGAATGGCTGCCAATAAAGAAACATGAGCTTGTAGTTAGGGTTAACTTTTTTGCTCACCAGCTACTGTGGCTAGTGATTTTAGAGTTACTAGCCACTCAGCATTTTCACCGGCCACAATTTTGCCATCGATACCATGGGGAAAAACTGCCATATAGATATTTTTAATATTATCTAATTTGGCAGCAGGTATATTAGGCTGCTGTCACTTTAAGACCTGATGCACGGATCCATTATACTGTTACACCTTAAATCATAACTGACAGGCATTTTGACATTATTTTGTGTGTATTTGACTGTTTACGCGCAATAAGCACCAAAAAAGACCTCAATTTAGTACTGAGAGGCAGCTTTATGCTCACTCACTTTGGGTGTGAATACAAAATCTGTAGGAATGAGTAAAATCATGTGAAACACGCACAATCCTACACTAAAATCCAAGCCCTGTAACACCAACAATACTCATCCGGAGCAAATGAAAGGAGTGAGTGAGGGGAGGCGGGTTTGTGTGTCAACTCGCTGTCGGACAGATGAGAGAGAGAGAAAGCACAGCTGGTATTGTGCATCTAAAATCAGTATTGGAAGCATTTTTGACAACATTGCTCTTAGTTTATTATTTCCGATGCCTTTTTAAAAAGACTACAATTGAAAAATGTATCTATTAAATATAAAATTCAACCCGCCAAAGTGGCTAGTAGTAGTGACCTCGTTACACGCCACTGCTGAAATACACCCGCATTTGGCGGGTCGGCGGGTGTTAAAGCGGAACTCGGTAAGATTTGCGAAGCTCCCCCTACAGGTTCCTTCAGTGAATCACACTGTCGTAAATACTCCAAGCGCAGCTCTGGACTACAACGACTACAGCGCTCACCAGCGCAGTAGTTTTGCAAATACAGTACAAGAAATCTCGATGGAGGTGGGTAATTTTCGAAATTGTCTTATACAGCGAGGTCGCTATGTGTATACTGCATTACCGTAAAGCATTTTGTCCCTCTCGCTTGAACATGAGGCGAGATTGTGTCGGGTCGGCGCAGCTCAACTTGCAAGTGCTGTTTTCTGGCGTAGACGTGCCAGAGGGGGTTAGTGCTCACCTCAAACACACCACAAGTCAATTAACCATCGTAAGGACTTAGAAAACTATTTATGAAGGTAAAAAAGTTACTTAGTTCTGCTTTAATGTCAAGCCCCAGTTACAGCATATAAAAAGTTATCAGGGGCTAACGAGCATGCTAACATGCTAACCTTGACCCCTTGGTTTGATCACAAACAATTTAGAAATTTCACACAAAGATTCTGTATTCCTTTTCTCCTTAATTGGTTGTTATCTTTGAAAGATTAATGGAATGCATTAATGTGAAAAATATCTCACAAAAAGGGTTTCATCTTATTAACATTTCAAAATACTTTGTGCTTTGAAGAGCCTTACCCTTTTTTACCCCTCACAAACAGCTCTGACATGTCCTTGGTAACACGTTGTTGTTATTCTGTATTTGCGGCCCAGGCAAAGAGCCTTCACATGTCTGAAATTCCCAGGTCCGCGTGTTGCCAGGCTTCAGCTGCGTATCGAGCGGCAGGGAGGTGTTCGCTATGGTGACAGGCTCCTCTCTCCTACAGAAACCTGCTCACCGTGGTCGTCCATTAGTCATAATGGCGTGGAGGCACATCGCTCTCATGCGCTATCTTGAAGCGAAATAAAGGAAGCAGGTGTGGGCAGGAAATTAATGTAAATCCATCAGTGTTCAATTAGGCCTGCACACAAAACAAGAAGGGGGGAAGAGCATCCTGCTCCAAACCAACGGCAGCCCCTTTCTTTGTGCGAACACAGGCCGCCTTTCACTTCATCCGTCTCTTTGTGCCGGAGACAAATGGAGCTAACTTTAATTATGAAAAAATAGTTGTATGAATTTTCCAGGTGCAGCTCTTTTCGCGAGCAGCCGCGGTGGAGTTTTTCACCATTTGGCTGTCAGCGTGGTGTCATGTGTAATTCTGTATGTGTGTGTGAGCGTGAGCGTGAGTGTGTGCCTGGAGGGGCAGAGAGCATTGGCCCTCGGTGCACAGCCTGAAAAAGCACTCTAACCTAATTTGTTTCTAATTACAAAAACAGGAAGTGCACCTGCCATGTATCAGGCCTCACTGGCCCCAACTGATGCACAGAGTGCAATGGACTTTTGAATTGTTTGTTTCATTCTTGTTATTAAAACGGGAGAATTGCTTTAAAGGAACTGTTTGAATGTGTAGCATTCTGATTTTATGCAAACAAAATGTAGTACATTGATTCATACATAGGAAAAGAAGGGCTCAAAGTCTTTGCTAATGGCTGATTATGTTATAGACAAGCATATAGATAACATATTAAGCAGCAACTGTTTTCAACATTGATAATAACAAAAAATGTTTCTTGAGTACCAAATCAGCAGATTATTTCTGAAGGATCATGTGACATTAAAGAGTAATGACTCTTTGCCATCACAGGAATAAATTAAGCTACATTTTAAAATATATTAAATAGAATATATGTGTTAAAATAATATTATATAATTAAATATATTAAAATAGAAAACAGTTATTTTAAATTGTAATAATATTTTAGAATATTACACACATACACAGAGATAGATAGATAGATAGATAGATAGATAGATAGATAGATAGATAGATAGATAGATAGTGCTTAAAGGTGCACTAGAACGTTCTTTCACAAGATGTAATATAAGTCTAAGGTGTCCCCTGAATGTGTCTGTGAAGTTTCAGCTCAAAATACCCTCATAGATTTTTTTTTAATTAATTTTTTTAACTGCCTATTTTGGGGCATCATTAACTATGCACCGATTCAGGCTGCGGCCCTTTTAAATCTCTCGCTCCCTGCCCTCCCAAGCTCTTGACTATAAGTGCAGTTATACAGTTAACAAAGTTCACACAGCTAATATAACCCTCAAATGGATCTTTACAAAATGTTCGTCATGCATACTGCATGCATGCTTCGGATCATGTGAGTATAGTATTTATTTGGATGTTTACATTTGATTCTGAATGAGTTTGATGGTGCTCCATGGCTAAAGCTAACATTACACACTGTTGGAGAGATTTATAAAGAATGAAGTTGTGTTTATGAATTATACAGACTGCAAGTGTTTAAAAATGAAAATAGCAACGGCTCTCTTGTCTCCGTGAATACAGTAAGAAACAATGGTAACTTTAACCACATTTAACAGTACATTAGCAACATGCTAACGAAACATTTAGATAGACAATTTACAAATATCACTAAAAATATCATGATATCATGGATCATGTCAGTTATTATCGCTCCATCTGCCATTTTTCGCTGTTGTCCTTGCTTGCTTACCTAGTCTGATGATTCAGCTGTGCACATCCAGACGTTAATACTGGCTTGTGTAATGTATTGGGGGTCATACATATTAATGATCCCGACTGTTACGTAACAGTCGGTGTTATGTTGAGATTCGCCTGTTCTTCGGAGGTCTTTTAAACAAATGAGATTTACATAAGAAGGAGGAAACAATGGTGTTTGAAACTCAATGTATGTCTTTTCCATGTAATGTATGTCTTTTCCATGTACCATGTCTTTTCCAACTCTTGTTATTCAACTGTGCCAAGGTAAATTCAATTTTTGATTCTAGGGCACCTTTAACAAGTGTCAAAAAACTGTCAAAAAATTTTTTTTTACTGTCATTAATTAGTGAAACACTACTGAAACAACTAAATAGTCTTTATTCACACATAATAACCAAACATTTTTTTTATTTTTTTTATTTTGTATGGCCTCCTTTGGCCTTGATAACAGCTTGCATTCTTGCTGGCATTGTTTTTATGTACTTTTACACAGTCTTGTAATTGACTTTCAAATAGTTTCTAGTTGTTCCCAAAGACTTGCTTTTGACTTAAACTTTTGTGTGATCTATCTTTGAATCCATTAAATCCCAACAGTAACTATATTTTAGCATTAGAAACACTACTGTGACTAAAGAGCTTACACATACTGGTGTGGATTAACCATTACAGAAACAAAAAAGGTAATCAACAACACTGTTAGTTTAGGGCAGCTGTGGTACAAACCGTACATTGGGTGGTGGTCTAATAATCACATGATATTAGTAAGAGTATCATACTTTTTTATGGTTATTAAAGTATGGCATCGTTAGCTTAGCAACATGCTATAATAGCAGGAATGCAGATTTGATACTTGCATATAGCAAGCTAAATTAGTAACCTTTGAGGTTTTATTCCAGTCAGCATGCTGCCTTACAAGGTAGCTAGCGATGTAGGCAGTAAGAAATGAGGCTAAGTTTTGGAACAGAGTCTGTGAGGTCTATTGTGCATTCATGTAATTATCACCCACCAGAAGAAAGTTCTGATTAAGTCGAATAGCTTAAAAGAAGCATCACAGCTCATGCAGCCTTTGAGAACATTACAAAATCTGATGTAACTACACTTTGAAGAAGAGAATAGAAGTGACCTACATCTCACCTGACGACAGAAAGCTTTTTGCCAAGTCTGAGGCAAGAACACGTGAGCCAAAATCGCAGGGTTTTGTTTTGAGATGTTATACTGATTGCTAATTAGCACATGACATCAGCAAAGACCAACGAATCATTTAAACAGATAAACAGACAGTGAAAGTCAACGAACATGATATATCACGTTTCAATCAGCGTGTTACAATGATATCAAGGAAAACAAACCCAGTTAGGGCTGGCGCAGCCGTACCGCTGAGGTCATTGTTTTTCGTCAGGTTATATGTATCCGTGAATGGTAATTATGGCTCTACTTGCTCAAGTATTTCTCTGGCATCACCGAATGGATGCTGTTAGGTTAGAACAGTCACAGAGACAGCTAATAGCTCTCGCTTCACATGAAAACAGTTATTCGTCAGTTACGGTGAGGTGATATTGATGTATTAGAAGATTATTAATTCATTCAACATTTGAAGAAGTCATTGGAGACACGCTGTTAATGGAAAACAATATGTTATCATTCAAGGGGAAAATTCTGATCTGTTTATTCAAGAAAGAGGTGTACCTCAGGGCTCACTGCTGGGTCCACTTAAAGGATTAGTTCACTTTCAAATGAAAATTTCCTGATAATTTACTCACCCCCATGTCATACAAGATGTTCATGTCTTTCTTTCTTCAGTCGAAAAGAAATTAAGGTTTTTGATGAAAACATTCCAGGATTATTCTCCATATAGTGGACTTCAATGGAGCTCAAACGGTTGAAGGTCAAAATTACAGTTTCTAGTGCAGCTTCAGAGGGCTTTAAACGATACCAGACGAGGAATAAGGGTCTTATCTAGCGAAACCATCAGTCATTTTCTAAAAAAAAATTAAAAATGTATACATTTTAACCATAAATGCTCATCTTGAACTAGCTCTCTTCTTCTCTATTAGAATTCCGGCAGTGTAGACACTGCTAAGTGTATTACTGCCCTCCACAGGTCAAAGTTTGAACTAAATTGTCATATACAATATGCTAGTGCAAGTATATAACAGTTAGTTCAAACTTTGACCTGTGGAGGGCAGTAATACACTTAGCAGTGTCTACACTGCCGGAATTCTAATAGAGAAGAAGAAGAGAGCTAGTTCAAGATGAGCATTTATGGTTAAAATGTATACAATTTTTATTTTTTTTTAGGAAATGAGTGATGGTTTCTCTAGATAAGACCCTTATTTCTCGTCTGGGATCACGTAGAACGGTTTGAAGCTGCAATGAAACTGTAATTTTGACCTTCAACCGTTTGGAGGCCATTGAAGTCCACTATATGGAGAAAAATCCTGGAATGTTTTCATCAAAAACCTTAATTTCTTTTCGACTGAAGAAAGAAAGACATGGACATCTTGGATGACATGGGGGTGAGTAAATTATCAGGAAATTTTCATTTGAAAGTGAACTAATCCTTTAACAGTTAGAAATTAACAGTTAGAAATTAACAAAACCTTTTCACTCTCCCACAAGGATCAGTTAGGGTCCTCTGGATGATGCATTATCATGTGTACTGTTATTACCTTGTCAATTCATAATTAAAGAGCCATGTTTGTAGTGTTCACTTGCTTTCTAGTTTATTTCTGTGTTTATTTATCGTGTTTCATCGTCATTCTGCGTCACGCATTTCTCTTTAAATTCAACTACTCTGCACCCCTTACAAACATTAGTTTGTTGTCATTTATTGGTTGTGTTTATTAATGTTTTGCTAGTCTTAATGTTCAGCTAATAGCTCTCGCTTTACATGAAAACTCGTCAGTCACGGTAAGGTGATATTGATGTATTAGAAGATTATTAATTCATTCAGCGTTTGAAGAAGTCATCAGAGACACGCTGTTAATTCCCACTGTGAGGTAATAGAGTGCAATGCAGTTTGTTTTCAGTGGGACCGGGTTGTGGGGACGTTGCCTGAAGGTTGTATCTGGCTTTAATTGCTTACCAAGGGCATATCTGAGCACAGAGAGAGAGCGAGAGCGAGTCAGCACTCACATCTATTATCAAAGGCCATGGGAAAAGGGTCGCCAAACAGTCGTGCCTGTCAGGCCTTATCAACAGACAAATCCCCACTGGTGTTAATGGCCGGGCTTTGTCTGCCTTTCATTACATTAACTAACAAGGCAGGAGCTTGTTCCTCTAATGTGTCACTTCCTGTTGCAAGCTTCTCTCAGGGCAGGGGGTTAGATGGCCACAGCCGGAAAAATTCCACAGATCAGAGGAAACATTAGCCTGACTCTTTACTAACCCTAAGGACTGAAGGGCGTGTGCCAGGGAAACGCTGTGCCCTTCTCCGGAATGCAGTGTTCCTGAAAAGCCAAGGTTTTGGATACTGTTCCTGCTCTAATCCTTAATTAGATTATCCAACGAATAAATTGACACAATATCTTCTTATTCACGCACAAGCACTTTTCTAATTCGGAAAGAGCGGGTTTTCCCCACACGAGTTTTTGAGCGTGCACTTTCATCTTAGAGCATTAGCGCCAACACTGGCCTTATGCGATAGCAAATTTAACAGGAGCTTATGAAGGATTCTTGCATTGCAAGCAAGAGGGCTATCTAAGCGGAGACAGAAGCCACGAGAGCTGGGGTGGGTTGCGGGGGGGGGGGGGGCTGCTTGGCAGTCTAGCTGCTCGTAGAACGAGCAGGTCAAGTTCTTGGCGAAGAAAGTGCTGCGTTGCCATGGCGACGGGAGATTTTCTTTCCTAGTGTCCCGGGGTTAGGGCGCCATCAGCAGTGTGAATGTTGCTTAAAAAGCAGCGCGGTTCAGCCCCTAATCGCCCCCCATTTATTTCTGGGCTCTGTAAAGTCCGCCTCAGGCTGCACAACAAGAAATCAGGAAATACAGCTGTGAGGACAGCAAAACCGCCGAAGACGCAGCCAGAGTCCATAAATACGTTCCATTCAGCAGTTCCATTAATAATTTACAGGAACTGACAGCACAGAATCGGAGGGGATGTTTATCATTTTCAGATCGTTAAAAAACCATCAAGTAGTTTGTTGTTTATTGGTTCCTATTATATAATCGTATTAGCGAGTGAAATAAATTTAATACGACAGGAATGTTGATGAAATTTGGCGATCATGCGATTTCCTTCCAACCTTGATTAAATCTTTACTGTACTGAAGATAAACCTCAGTATTTCTTGTCGGACACATTGCGTTGGGCATGAAGGAGGGGGTGGAAGGGGGAGGGTCTACAGTATGGAAAGGAAAAATCCTTGGCAAGCGCAATTAGCGCATGTGGATTTATGGTGCCAAAACGACTTTATTTATGTTTGAATGGCAGTGCTCAGTTCAGGTTGGCACAGATTGTCAGCCGCACTCGCTGGCTTCTTCCACCCATCACCACGGAGTCTGGAAAGCGGGACGAGGCCTGCTAACCCCCGGTCCGTGCTCCAATAACCAATCATGAACTAATGTTTGAAATATGAAGCATGCACTCAACAAAGTCAGAGAAGGTATTCGGTCACGACGTTACACTATGAGTCATCCGATAACTTCTTTGGCTCCGTTTTTCTTCTTTCTCGTGTCTGGTCTACTTTCGCCTCCTCTGTGTTGCTTGTTCAGGCGCCTGCCAGGGCGATAAACGTAGTCATTCCTGTCATACGGTGCAGGAAGGGTCAAACCGACACATCTGTTATCAGTTGAAAATAGTGTATGAGAGCATGTTCCAGTGTTACCCGTTCCAGCTTGGCATTTGATATATATATATATATATATATATATATATATATATATACGTATAATTTATACTGGTATGTTTTTATACATCACAGGCTAAGTTTGCAGCCTTTAAAGGAAGAAAGCGCTTTTACCTTGGGCCTGTGGAGTGAGAATCTGTAGAGGCTCAACTGAAGATCATGACCGCCTGGGATCCTTCAGCACGCTGCAGCTGGTGGAGGGGTGAAGGAGGAGAGAGCGGCCCAGCCCTGGCAGCCTTAGCAGGAACAGATAACAGCTGATACTGGGACTAATTTGGTAATGTGCAGTACCACTGGATGACGTGAGTTGCGGGCTGGTGGTGCTGCTGATAAAAAGCATGCCAGCAGAGATGAGTCCTCCTTGGGATGCTGGTCGTGTTTTTGTCAAGTGGATATATGTGTATGTCTGTCCACAGACAGGGCAGACATTTATAAACCTACCTCAGGATTGGTCACTGACGAGACTTGCCAAATGTTCAGATATTTTAAGAGTAGCATTCAAAGGGGTTAAATCAGTGTTACATGTTTGATATTGTACTTTTTTGATATTTGATATTTTTTTATATACTTTATATTTGATATTTTACATGTGACACTTATTTTTGTAATTTAAAAAAAAATGCAAAAATTAAAGAACAAAAAAAATTATATTTCAATATTTACAATTTATTTTGCCTTTATATATATATATATATATATATTTATTTATTTAATAAATATTATATATTATTTAATAAATATATTATATATATTTCTATTATATATAATAGAAATTTAACGAGTTTTTTCTCGAAATTTAACGAGTTTATTCTCAACATTTTATCTCGACTTTTTTCTCGTAATTTAATGACTTTATTCTCAACATTTTATCTTGACTTTTTTCTCGAAATTTAACGATTTTTTTCTCGAAATTTAATGAGTTGTTTCTCAACATTTTATCTCAACTTTTTTCTCGAAATTTAACGAGTTTTTTCTTGAAATTTAACGAGTTTTTTCTTGAAATTTAACAAGTTTATTCTCAACATTTTATCTCGACTTTTTTCTCGAAATTTAACAAGTTTTTTCTCAAAATTTAACGAGTTTATTCTCAACATTTTATCTCGACTTTTTTCTCAAAATTTAATGAGTTTTTTCTCTAAATTTAACGAGTTTATTCTCAACATTTTATCTCAACTTTTTTCTCGAAATTTAACGAGTTTATTCTCAACATTTTATCTCAACTTTTTTCTCGAAATTTAACGAGTTTTTTCTCGAAATTTAACGAGTTTATTCTCAACATTTTATCTCAACTTTTTTCTCGAAATTTAACGAGTTTTTTCTTGAAATTTAACAAGTTTATTCTCAACATTTTATCTCAACTTTTTTCTCGAAATTTAACGAGTTTATTCTCAACATTTTATCTCAACTTTTTTCTCGAAATTTAACGAGTTTTTTCTCGAAATTTAACGAGTTTATTCTCAACATTTTATCTCAACTTTTTTCTCGAAATTTAACGAGTTTTTTTCTCGAAATTTAACGAGTTTATTCTCAACATTTTATCTCAACTTTTTTCTCGAAATTTAACAACTTTTTTCTCGAAATTTAACGAGTTTATTCTCGTAATTTAACGAGTTTATTCTCAACATTTTATCTCGACTTTTTTCTCAAAATTTAACGAGTTTTTTCTCTAAATGTAACAACTTTAATCTCGAGATGGTTTTATTTTTTTATTATTGCTTGGCCCTAATCCTCTTCCATACTTTTGAAATCATTCTAATATTCAGATTTTAAAACTCAGTTATTATCATGTTTAATGCTTTTTTTTTTGGAACCTGTGATACTTTTTTCAGAATTTGTTACTATCACTTTTTATCAATTTAACACATCCTTGCTGATTAAAAGTATTAATTTCTTTCAAAAAAGAAAAAAAATAATAATAATGACCCCATACTTTTGAACAGTTATATGTATGTTGTTAAAAAAGATTTCTATTTTAAATGAATTCTGTTCTTTTTTTAAAGTTTTTATTCATTAAAGAATCCTGAAAAAAAATCAAAAAAATTATTTAGCAGCACAACTGTTTCCAACATTAATAATAAATCAGCATATTAGAATGATTTCTGAAGGATCATGTGACACTGAAGACTGGAGTAATGATGCTGAAAATTCAGCTTTGATCACAGAAATAAATGATATTTTAAAGTATATTAAAATAGAAAACCATTATTTTAAATTGTAATAATATTTCACAATATTACTATTTTTTTCTGTGTTTTTGATCAAATAAATGCAGGCTTGATGAGCATAAGAGACTTCTTTCAAAGACACAAAAAATAGTAATGTTTCCAAACTTATTAATTAATTTAATATATTAATACATAATTAGAAATTGTATTTTAGTGTGTGAGTCCCTAAGTAACTACAATATATATATATAATCTCAATTGTTTTTAATATTTCAGTATTATTAATTTCAATCATTTAAATTTGGTGTGTAACTCACCTTTATGTTGCAGTTGTCATGTATTAACATTTATTTACATGCAGTCGTCCACATTTACATGATCTTTTTTAAGTATATCTATTTTATCATTTGATTTCCTCCACTACTATGATCATTTTCACCACTGTGAAGTTGTTCACTCACAGGACGTTCATTTTCAGAGCCATTCTAATTTGTTTCTGATGGGCACTGGCTTTGCATTCAGAGCCAGGAAAAGTATTATGTTAATAAATGATACCGCTGGAAGAGTGAGAGTTTGGAAATATACAGGGATAATAATAACAGCATCTGGACTCTGGACAGTGTTATTACCATTTAAATTAAGGCCCTTGAGCTGAGAGCCTCTCAAGTGAACAATCTTACAGTTAACTAAGCACACACGAAACCACGAGGCACGTTTCTCCCAATATATTTTTATTTATTATTTTTTCACATTTTAGGTTTACTCCCAACACAGCACGGCACAGAGTGCCATGATAAAGATTTATATTTTGGATTATTGTACCATATGTTCACATTGCCTGTTTAACCCACAAAAGGGGAAGGCATTATGTAAATACCACGGTTGTCAAGGGTGACAGATTGACATTACCCGACAACAATACACAACCCCGCTCTTACGGCTGAAAGAGGCCGGCCTGTCTCGATGTAAATAAACCTAAATAAAAACTGCTCTCAGAGCAGTGTTGGAAAAGTCACCCATCACAATGACTGGGAAATGTCTGTGTCACATGTGCTATCCAAAGCAGACAGATACACAGAGCAGCAGTCAGGCTGTAGGCTTGGCCGGCGCACAACAGCAGACATTTCTTACGTTCCCTTCAGTCTGTTCAAAAATGTATTGGAAATCAAAGCGCGAGTAAGTCTCGGGTCTCAGATCTTTTGGTCATGGGTAGAGACATTCTATTAGCACGAAGTGAAGCTTCATCAAAACACATCCTGATTATTCATTTCTATCATTCCTGAAAAGCGGTGAGGAAAGGTACCTGCTGATTTGAGCCTGAAAGGTTTGAAGTTTTAGAATTAGCCTGGTAAAGACATGTGGCGTGCACCGGCTAATCTACACACAGATCTCTGCTCGCTCTCTCTGCAAAGCCAACAGGCAGATCTGACAGCAGCTAACTAGCACCCCCTTTTGAAGTGATCGCATCTGGTCATAGCTGCTGAGCGTCTGAGCGCAGGGAACGAGTCCAAACATGATGTTTTTCCCGTTTGCGATTGTGATCTTTGAAATATCCATTTATTAAAAGCCAATAGTTCTGTCATTTAACATAACAATCAAAGTTTTATTTGTTTCCTTAGACATTTTGCCTCTCCATTTCAAAATAACAAGTACAAAACTTCCTGTTCTTTCCTTTTGATCCACTCTGCAAGTGGAGGAAGTGAAACAACAGACAGTTTCATCACCGCACACCAGTTCGGCACGTTGTGTGGTCAGATAGCGTCCCCGTGGGCGTAGCTCCTCAGCGGACGGCGTGTAATTAATCCCGCGAAAACACTCATAACCCTTCTCTCCGAGGGTCTGGGATCAGAGCAGGAGCGCGGCAGCTATCAGCCCGCTCTCCGGGAGCCGCTTTAGAGAGCGGCCTGGTGGGATGCGGATGGAGCCGGGGCCCCTGGGCCACCGGAGAGCAGTATGGAAGCGTTCAGATAAACAGCTCAGACAGGATCATGGGTGAACCGTGGGGAAAGGACTCGTTTTCGTCTCTCTTTCTATCCTCTCTCCACTTGCCTGAGCACCGGAGCTCCATACTATAGGGCTCATCTCTCTCTGTGTGAGTGTGTGTGTGTGTGTGTGTGTTTTCACAGAGTTTGGAGCTGCTGTAGGTCAAAGAGGAGACTGGCGGGCCGGGGGTGCAGACGGGCTGGGCGAGCGTTAAGCTGGTCAGGTGCAGCGCCACCAGTGATCATTAGGGTTACAGCTGCTAGGGCCAGATTGTCTGCTGCCTGTGCCGGGCGAGATGTCTCACCCTGGGAAAAAGAGTGAGCATCTGTCTGTCCTTCCCCGTAGACACGAACCTCCTACCAGCCTGTCCAACTCAGCCCGACTGGTAACAAGGTCACCTATCTTTTTTTTCCTCTTTCTCTCACTCTCTATCTCACTTTTTCTCTCTGTGTAAATGCTGTTAACCGTTGCTTCACTGCCTAGTTATCAGGTCAGAGAAGCACGGAAGCTTTAAATGTATTTCTTTGACAGAAACGGTTGCATTAGATTAGGGAACAGAAAATTAAGGACTGGAAATAATAATAAATTAAGGCTGTCTAAAATATTTCATTGTAATTAATCTCTGTTGTTTTTGTAGTTTGCTGTAGGTTGATGAGTTTAGTTTCGAGAAAAACAAATGATATTCCTATAAATCTTTAGCAAAGGCCCTGCTCAGAGCATAGATTTATATATGCTCATAGCATGTAAATAGAAATGATTCATCCCAAACTGTATGAGATATATTTTTTTTGTTTGTTTTTTGCTGCTGCAGTGTCACATGATCCTTCAGAAATCATTCTAATATGCTGATTTACTGCTCAAGAAACATTTCTTATTATTATCAATGTTGAAAACAGTTGCACTGCTTAATATTTTTGCAAAACACTGAGAACTTTTTCATTATTCGTTGACAAATAGTTCAAAAGTTCAAAAGCATTTATTTAAAATAGCAATCTTTTGTAACTTGTATTGTAAATGTCTTTACTGTCACTTTTGGTCTATGTAATGTGTCCTTGCTGAATAATTTATGAATAAAGCCGCGGTCACACTAGACTTTGAACGTGCAAAATTTTTTCGGATGCTGTAACGGTCGTGATATGACGTCACGGTCTACAGCATCTTTTTTATAAACATGAATTCAACACATAACTTAAAGTAATACATTTAAAATGTAAAAATATAGAACCTACTTGACTTTACTGCAAAAATATAATTCTTTTAATTCAGCCAAGACCAAGGTCATGCCTTGACGAATCGATCTTCTACTGGTCGCACGTCTTCACGTGATGCGAATTCGCAGGTCAGAGTTCACCAAACTTGAACTTTGGAACGCAGCGAAATGCGACATTTTTCGCACGAGCTTGCGTTAATCAACACATAACTTAAAGCAATACATTTAAAATGTAAAAATACAGAACCTACTCGACTTTACTGCAAAAATATAATTCTTTTAATTCAGCCAAGAGGTCATGCCGTGACGAATCGATCTTCTACTCATAGACATATAATAAACACTAGACGCCCTATTGGCCGCTTTGGACTGTTGCTGCGATGCGTCAACGAGTCCGCCATATTGTGCGGGGCAAGACTGCGCTGTTAACAAACACAAGTAAACGGACGAGCTGCGGTTTTTCTGGATAAAAACAAAAATAACGTTTACATTTATCAACCAATTTCAGTGGTTTATAATGTACGTGGTGTACAAAAAGTTCTAGTTACTTAAGATCTCTATAGTTAGACATATAAAATATTTATTTTAATAAAAAATAGTCAAAGCTCAGGCTTGTCATGTATTTGACTGCTTCATTCTTGCATAAGAATTGTGAAAACGCCCATACTAAGATATAATTTAATTTTCACATTAAATTAAATAAAGTTTTCTTATTGTAAAAAAGGGATTTTCTGTATGTAACGCAATTTGAGCTTTTCTTGAACTTAGAATTGACCACCATTGATAAAATGAAACAAAAATCATCAAATACAAATCACACAGGCTGCTTTCTGTATTTTTATAGCACTAAAATGATACAGATAGATACTCCAAAAACATACAACAACAAAGATAACTGATGGATCCTTTATGGTAATACATATGATATGGTACATCTACAGTGCAATGCAAATAAAGAAACTGAGAATAGTAAATAGTTTGTTATACACTATAAGAAATAGTTTATGTAGTATATAATATAATAATATAGTCAATAATAAAGTATATAATATTGTCAATAAACAAACAGTATACAACAAATAAAATAGTAATGAATAGAACATTTATAAAATAGTATAAGTACAATAATATAATATCATAATATATTGATAATAGCATATAGTATAATAATATTATAATAATAGCAATAGAACATGTAGTATCATTTACAGAATATAGACAATAATATAACAGATAACTATAGGCCTAATAGATTGATAATTATAGTATTGGTATAATAATAATCGCAAATACAATGTAATATCAATTGCAGAATAATATAGACAATAATAAAAATAGTAAATTAAATAGTGACTTGTACAATAACAACATAGTATTGGTATAATAATAATAACAACAAAAGGCTATATATTTTCCATCAGTCTCTTGGAAATGGTGAGAACAGTCCACTGACAGGCTCTCCTCAGCTTTCCTTGAGGCTTGTGTAGCCCTGGTTGCAATGGGCTGAAAAAGAAATAAAAATATAAACAAATCACCATTTAATGGCAAACTTTTAAATAATGTAGATGAGTCGGGAAACTTCCCTTCTAGCTACTTACCACTGTCTCCTCAACTCGTTGTCTTTGTGAAACCTTAAATGTGTGAAAAGCTAGCCCACTAACTAACCTTAAAGTATAGATTAAGATTAACAAAATATCAGTCACCTAGCCGTAACGAGTAGGCTACTTGTCATTAAAGTCGGTTTTAATAAAATAGAGATGCATATTTAAACTTTAGTTTATAAAATAACATAAGCTAAAATATAGAATCATTAAACTCACGTCTCAACTTTCACAGCTAATTAGTGACATGCTACTATTTTAGTCTGACTGACTCCGGTGGCCAACTACTATCAATTATATAATGACCAAATACAACCAGAAACAAATGTTCAGTCTTACCTGTGAAAGGTTATTCCCCGAGACCAGTTTTCAATTGTGCAGCGATTTGTACAGCCCCAAGCAGCACACGAAGCAGGCATTTTTCTCAATTCCAGTTATGAGCGTAATGCGAACGTTGCCCCGCACAACATGGCGGCGCCGTTGACGTACGGTCCAGCGGCCAATGGGGCGTCTAGTGTTTATTATATGTCTATGCTTCTACTGGTCGCACGTCTTCACGTGATGCGAATTCGCAGGTCAGAGTTCACCAAATTTGAACTTTGGAACGCAGCGAAATGCAAAATTTTTCGCACGAGCTTGCGTTTGAATGGAATTCAATGGAACGAAAAGTGCAGTGTGACTGCCCCTTAAGTTAAGTATTAATTTATTTTTTTTTTTTTTTAAAAATCTTTCTTACTGTACCCTAAACTGTTTAATGGTAGTGTAAAAGTCTATGGGTGATGTTTTTTAATCATAGGTGATATTTCACTTCAATGAATGATTGAATTACATTTATTCATTTAGCTGAGGCTTTTATCTAAAGCAACTTACATTTGAGGAATACAACAAGTGATTCATTTTAAGGAGGCAATAACATGAGAAGTGCTAGTAATACAAAGTTTTAAATATCGTTCAGAATAGTTAAAGCTAGAACAGGAAGAGATTAAGAAATATAGTGAAAGCATGAAAGCTTTTGTTTGTTTGTTTCAACGGGATGCAGTTAAGTATGGAATCTTGTTTCCGCCACAGAATTAAAAAAAAGATACTCACAATTCCGACTTTACAATTCGCAACTGCGAATGTATATCACGCAAATCTGAGAAAAAAGTCAGAATTACGAGATGTAAACTCTGAAACTCTGGTTAAAAGTCAGAATTGTGAGATAACACACTTTTACCATTTTACACAATTACACAATTACCATTTTTTATTTTTTATTTTTTATTTAGTGGCGGAAACAAGCTTTCATAGTTCAGTGCTCATGGAAGTTTTCAGTATTTTCAGGAATACGGCTGTCCAAATAGGGTTGGGAAGATTCCACCAGTGAGGAACACTGAACAAAAACATTTTGGGAAGTGATTTTGTGCCTCTCTGTGATGGTACCACGAGGTGCTGCTTACCTACCGAACGCAGTCTTACATACAAGTGGATTTGCTTTTGTCTGGGTTTGATTTCTAAAAAAAATGACCTGTTGAGTGGGTCTTTCTCCATGATAAACAGGTGCAAGATAAGGTTACACTTTATTTTAAGGTGTCCTTGTTACAGTGTAATTATTAGGGTTGGGTATTGACACAATTTTCACAATTCAATTCGATTACTATTCACATGCTTTCGATTTGATTACGATGTCGATTCGATATCGATTATTTTGGATGTAGTATTTCAGTTTCAGTACATGGTAAATTTTCTAGAGGAAAAAAAATCTCTCAACTAATGCTGTAAACTACACATGGGAGTCAGTTGGTACTACTATAATATTATTGAAGGTTAAAATTAACTTATTTATATACAAACACTTAAATTACTCTCAATGATGTTTTTATTATAAATAAAGTTTAGAATTACATGATCATATTTCTACTCCAATTCATTTTTTTGAAATATAACTAGGCCTAATTGCGGCTGTCATAACTGATTTATTCAAACATGCATTAAATATTGAAGAACATTAAAGAGGGCTCAAACGAGCTGCGTATCATGAGAATGAACCTCATTGGTTCTCACACGTGTCAAGCAAACATGCTTTAGCTTCCATTTACCTCAACTGATGTGTGAGTTGATGAATGTTTATATGTGAATAAAAGTCTAAATTCAAATTGTTCATCATAAAAAGCGACCGAGTCACTTCAGAAAAATTGGACTAAACTACTCAATTCATATGGATTAGTTTTATGATCTCTTTATGAACTTTTTGAAACTTCAAAGTGGTAGTTGCATAGCTGTCAATGGAGGGACAGAAAGCACTCAGATTTCATCAAAAAGATCTTCATTTGTGTTCTGACAATGAACGAAAGTCTTAAGGGTGTGGAACGACATTAAGGTGAGTAATTAATGACAGAAGTTTCATATTCGGGTGAACTAACCCTTTAAAACGTTAACTTTGACAGACCTAAATCATGGTGACACATTTTTAAAAAAATGTCTCTAATAACGAGGCTTTCAAAAAGTTGTTAGAAAACAGTGCTTCTGATTTAAATAAATGCCTCGTGAATTCAGTCAGAGGCAACCAAACAAGCAAGGTTATAACCCTGAAAGTGAACAAACATAACCGTCACTGGACCAAACCCTCAAAACAAGTACAAGGATTTGCTCCTAATAATCCTCTCAGCATATGAACGCATCTCCATTGTTGATTATTTTAAGATCAACTGAACTCATAATCTAAGCTAAAGTGCATGAATTGATGGATTTTAATCAATGTGAGTGAGTTCCACTATGTAGAGTGTTATAATGAAAATCGCATCACAGCCTCAATAAGCCACAAATAGCATATGGCCAGCTATTAATCTGTCAAATGCAAGATTCTGCAAACATACTGTGGAGCGATTAATCAACATCGTAAAAAATATGGTTTTAAGTCAAATGATGATTTTAACGGACAGCAGATTAAAGGAGAGGTCAATCCTGCTGTTCTGGTGGCAAGCAGTCAAACATCATCTCTTGATCTAATGTGAACATAGAGTCTGAATTTATGAAGGAAAACTGCTTTATTACCCGGATTTGAGCTTTTCTGAACCAATGACCCAGGCAAAGGAAAATGTACAATATAACGAACTGTTTTAGACACTACTATATGTACACAGACTACATTATATAAAGAGACAGATAGTGAATAAAGAGGAACCCAAAAGAAAATGCTCTGCATTAACTTGGAGGACAGCAAATACCACGGTATGGTAATCGTTTACCATGGAATATGCCAAAATACCACGGTATTACTATTTGATACCGTCCTTGTGCCATGGTACAACCAGTGCTTTTTGTAAGTGATGGAAAGCGAGTGGTAGAGAGAGGGAAAGAGAGTGAGAGGGAACACAAGACCAAACAGGTGTGACTCCAACTTTCTGCCTCACAGGAGAAAATGAAGCCCTGTCAAGGACACTGCACCTGTGCTATTGTCTGCAACAAATGGCTTTTAAGTGCAAATTTCTGCCAGGCTTAAAGGAGGGCTGTGGCCTTTGCACTTATATTCCCCATCTGAACTCATGCAATCTGCATAATGGGGTGGGAATCAAAATGAGGCTCCACAATGATTCTTCAGTGCTATGAGAAGAACACACGACACATCATCCTGTCCTCAAACACTTACTGCCATACATACTGCATCTGTTTTCACACTGTTATTTCAACCATAGATGCATAACTTTAGACATTTGATGGTAAATGAATTCTTCGCCCAAAAATGACTTTCTTTCACCTTACGTGATTTATACTGTGAGCATCTACTAAAAGGACAAAAAACACCCTAAAAGTACCATAAAAATAGGCAAACATCATTGATGTTGATCTTATGGACAATGGTGAGGATGATTTAAAGGTGCCATCGAACGTTTTTTCACAAGATGTAATATAAGTCTAAGGTGTCCCCTGAATGTGTCTGTGAAGTTTCAGCTCAAAATACCTCACAGATTTTTTTTAATACATTTTTTTAACTGCCTATTTTGAGACATAATTAGAAATGCGCCGATTCATGCTGCGGCCCCTTTAAATTCTCGTGCTCTCCGTCCACGGAGCTCGCGCTTGCCTTGAACAGCATAAACAAAGTTCACACAGCTAATATAACCCTCAAAATGGATCTTTACAAAATGTTCGTCATGCATACTGCATGCATGCGTCGGATTATGTGTTTATTTGGATGTTTACATTTGATTCTGAATGAGTTTGATGGTGCTCCGTGGCTAAAGCTAACATTACACACTGTTGGAGAGATTTATAAAGAATGAAGTTGTGTTTATGAATTATACAGACTGCAAGTGTTTAAAAATGAAAATAACGACAGTCTTGTCTCCGTGAATACAGTAAGAAACGATGATAACTTTATCCACATTTAACAGTACATTAGAAACATGCTAACGAAACATTTAGAAAGACAATTTACAAATATCACTAAAAATATCACGATATCATGAATCATGTCAGTTATTATCGCTCCATCTGCCATTTTTCGCTATTGTTCTTGCTTGTTTACCTAGTCTGATGATTCAGCTGTGCACAGCTCCAGACGTTAATACTGGCTTGTCTAATGCCGTGAACATGGGCTGGCATATGCAAATATTGGGGGCGTACATATTAATGATCCCGACTGTTAAGTAACAGTTGGTGTTATGTTGAGATTCACCTGTTCTTCAGAGGTCTTTTAAACAAATGAGATTTATACAAGAAGGAGGAAACAATGGAGTTTGAGACTCACTGTATGTCATTTCCATGTACTGAACTCTTGTTATTCAACTATGCCAAGATAAATTCAATTTTTAATTCTAGGGCACCTTTAATGTTTTGCATTGAACGCATTTGTAAATGATTACAGAATTTTCATTTTTGGGAGTGTCCTAAACCTTTAATGTAATACAAAACCAATGTAATTTCTAGTGCAGTTTAGTAGAAGTGCAACAAAAAATGTGATAGTATATGTGGATGGTTATATGTAACCCCTCCTGTTCAAACTGCCCGCTCTAAGCAAGACTCAAACTCAGATCCACCAGCATGGGAGTCGGGCGCTCTAACAAGGAGGTTAAAGACCACAGTCTCTAGCGTCAGTCACTAGAGCGCCTCTTGAGATCAGGGGAGTGAGGTTTACATGCACAGCTCTTACCGGCCTACGTCTGTTACACTCACCCCCCTAAATCTCACTCCCATCCGGGTCACGGCACCAATGTAACTGGTTCTACATCCTTTTACTGACCCACTCTGAGCAGGATTCGAACCGTGGTCTTCAGCGTGGGAGTTTAGCGCTCTAAAGACCACAGCCTCTAGCGTCAGTCACTAGAGCACCTCTTGAGATCAGGGGAGTGAGGTTTACACACAGCTCTTACCGGCCTACGTCCGTTACACATAGATAACAGTACACAGGAGAACACATTAACATAGACTGTATAAGGACAGTAACTCCATGGAAGAATTCGCAATACACAACATGACACCTGTGGGAAAGGAAGTCCTGCCTTTCTAAAAGAGGCAAGTGTTCGCAAAATTTCCGCTCTTTTTGAATGACACACTGCCATACTAATCGCACTACTTATGCAGTATTATATTGTGTGTGATTTTCTGTATATAGGGAATCGCTTATTACATGTGCTAAAATGTGCAGTACTATATCCCACAATGCAGTGTGCCTGACTTGACTTTTCATTTCGAGTGTAATGAATGATCCAGAGTCAATGTTAGTAGTGATTTGAAACATCTCCTTAAATTTGGATAGAGACATGGCCTGTAGTGCATGTGGCGAACAAATCTCTACACTCCCAATATCCGATCGCTATGTTGAATTTTCCAATTGCAATATTGTGTAAAAGGCTAAATGCATCAGCGGACAGTTGATGGCTACAAATGAACACATTACCTGAATAAACAAAGGCTGCTATATAAATAAATTGCTGCTCACCACTGCTATCAGATTCAGTTCATAGATTAATAGTATATGGAAGAGCTGATGCAAACTCTTGCGTAGCTTAGAAAGTTTCACAGAGAAAGGCGGGGAACAAACGTAGCTATCTCTGAAACCTGAACCTGTGATGCCCCAGGATATTTGCAATAACAAGGTTACGTCTTTGAGGAGGGACATGAATGGAAGAGGTTCTACTAATGGCGTGCTGTGTTCTCATTTTAATGTGTTGCTAACGTGTTGCATCAGTTGTCACTGCGCAGGTTTGTTTGCTAAACTGCAGAATTTGTACCTTGATGAAATTCTGCTGAGCGAAATCATGCATGAGTCTGTGTTGTTTGTTTAGTGGTTCAGATGAAGAACAGGTTCAGTCTCAAAAACATGTTATGGTGATCCAGCCCTTTTATGCATTAGTAATAACTAGAATTGCCGTGTTGTTTTTGAGAACTGAAGTTGCTGTGTACTTAATGAAGTATTTTGTTTCTGTGTGGTCTGTGTATGGAAGCTTGTTTCCGCTACTGAATAAAAAATAAAAAAGGTAATTGTGACTTTTCATCTCACAATTCTGGCTTTTTTATCCCTTACAATTGCGAGTTTATATCTTGCCAATCTGACTTTTTTCTCTGAATTCCCTGATATAAACTTGCAATTGCGAGTTATAAAGTCAGAATTGATATATAAACTCGCAATTCTGAGAAAAAAAAGTATTTTTTCCTCAGAATTGGACTCTAGCACTTGCTAGAAAAAAGCCAGAATTGTGAGATATAAACTCACAATTGCTATAAGTCAGAATTGCGAGAAAAAGTCAGAATTGTGAGAAAAAGTCAGAATTGCGAGTTTATATCTTGCCAATCTGACTTTTTTCTCAGAATTCCCTGATATTGCAACTTGCAATTGCAATTGTGTGCAATTGTGAATTATAAAGTCAAAATTGTGAGATATAAAGTCGCAATTGCAAGTTGTAAAGTCAGAATTGAGATATAAACTCGCAATTCTGAGGAAAAAAAAGTGTTTTTTTCCTTAGAATTGGACTCTCGTAATTGCAAAAAAAGCCAGAATTGTTAGATATAAACTCACATTTGCTAGAAAAAGTCAGAATTGTGAATTGTGAAATCTCGCCATTCTGACTTTTTTCTCAGAATTGCATGATATAAAGTCGCAAATGCAAGTTATAAAGTCAGAAGATATAAAATTGCAATTCTGAGAAAAAAAGTGAAAATAGTGAGTTATAAAAACATTATAACTCACTATTGTGTTTAAATTTTGCAATTCTGAGAAAAGGATTGAGAGATAAAAAGTTGCAATTACCTTTTTTATTTTTTATTTAGTGGCGGAAATAAACTTCCATAGTATTGTTAAGTTATTGTAATGCTGAAAAGTTTTTGAAAGGTCTGGAGAGAAAGAATTTTTGAGCTTTGTCCAATACTTAAAACAAAAAATAAAAAGAAGCTATTCATAAGCAAATCAAAAGGACCTTAGAAGAGGTTTTCATCAACACATACTCGACTTTATCTGCATCTTGTTGAATGCTGGTGTATCTAGAAGAGTCTGAGTCTGGCTTCACTGTATTGGGTGACTCAGTCCTAGTATGATGCTAATGGTTTTCCTGCGGTGGTCGCATCAACACCTATGTGCTGCAACCAGACGGCAACAATGACACGACGCCGAGAGCGTCACCTGAGCTCACTGTGAATTTTCTTCTTACATACCACCTATGAGTCATTTCTACCGTTCCTGTGGCTTTCCATAGCAAGTGAAACTTACATTGAAAACACCTCATAATTTCAGAGCTGGGATATTCACTTTTTCTCATTGTGTTGAATCACTTGAGATGCCAGGTGGCTGCCAAAAATATCATACACATTTTATAGTCTACAGGTACACTTAGTATACTATGACTTGTTTTCACAGTTCTCTAACATTTGAAGAAATCTTTAATTTGGGTAGTTGACAAAATATATACTGTTTTTTTTTTTGTTTTTTTTTCTGACCATCAAGATTTTAGTTTACAATTTGCATAGGGGTAAGTTGTCACACATTTTAAACATTATTATTTGTCAGGATGGGTTTATATCTGAAAGCTAGTTTCTGTATATACATCTAAGTCTTGGCTAAAGAAAAATAAAACATATTTTGGGGTGTTTATACTATACGAAATTAAATCTGTTCATCATATATAGTGATTGAGTCTCTTCAGAAAATCTGGACCACACTCAATTCATATGGATTAGATTTATAATCTCTTTATGAACTTTTTGAAGCGTCAAAGTGCTAGTTGTGAAGCTATAAATGGAAGGACAGAACACTCAGATTTCATCAGAAAGATCTTCATTTGGGTTCAGAAGATGAACGAAGGTCTTACGGGTTTGGAACAACATTAGGGTGAGTAATTAATTACAGAATTTTCATTTTTGGGTGAACTAACGCTTTAAAATACCTGGATGAACACAACATATTACACTGCAGGCCACTGCTGAACAAGCAATCAGTTCTCAACTACAATTTGTACTCAGAATGAATTCATTAAAAAGTTATGTTAAGCAGCAGTGGCTCTGTAGCAACTGTCACACTGCCTAAGCCTGCATTTCTATATCAATTCAGCACTCGAGAATTAGTTAGGCTTATCTACTTGAACTTTCAAACACTATAAACATTTTCACACAAATACTTACACTGGCAAGACAAATAACGACGAAAACCCTGAAGTCTTGTTCTCAGCTAAGGTAGATTATGTGCTGCTGCTGTGTGGAGCGTCTCCTGGGATACTTTGAATGCAGAGTAATAAAACTCTTAGCGTGCCTGTGCCAAGTTGGGACATCTGCTCACCTTATCACAGATAAGTGGGGGTTTGTCCCAGCATCTGTTAGAATTAATCCATTTTGCAAACACAGTTATCCTAATCTCCTAAATATGCCCCTTGCACATCAGCGACGCACAAGTATTGCTCTTTTTTTTGGGTGGCATTTTCTTGTCCAATTTCATGTTAGGCTAAAAGGCTGAGCATCACTGAAAAGCTGAAGCGACCGAAAAGGTAAGCCTGTGTTCAAAATGGCTCAAGCACGTGGAGGCCTCTCAGCGTACCTACAATCTCTGTATGCATATTCATGAGGCGCCCTCTTCCTTTTGTTGCCTGCCTAGTCAGCAGTCACAAAACACATGGTGAGGGTTGGCAGTGCCTTGCCTAGGTAGAGAGGGGCGGTGGACGGAGGCAATGGCAGGAACCGGGACCTGTGAGGGCTGACTGACGTTTCCATCTGTGGCGAAGGCTGGTAATTATCGGGAAGAGGAGCGCCCGCAGCAGCGCGCCATCTGCTAAGGGGGAAACGGCTCAATGAGGTATGATCGGGCTCCGCAGCGCCGCCGTGCCATTGCCTGATTCTGACATGAGGGCCTCGCATCTGCTGCAGACGGGCCGCGGCCATGCCACACACACACACATACACACACATACATCCACGGTCTGGGTGCGAGCATCTGACGGAAGGGAGGAGAGCAGCCAAATGCCCTCTGTGACCCAAAACTCTGTCTCCTTTGCTACTCTCGATGCCTACTCAGCCTGTGCACCACACCACTTAAACACACTGAAGTTTCCACACAGCTGTGAGTTTTTGTTTGTTTGGCTGGTTCGTCTCCAAATGCTGTTAGCAAGTGCATTGGTAAAGCTATAAGGGATAGTTCACCCAAAAATCAAAACAACTCTCTCAAACCTGGTGTGTTTATAATACACTTTCTATTGCATGCAAACAAAAAAAGTTTACTTTTAATCATTTGGCAGACTCTATTGCCTAAAACAACCATCATTGCATGCATTGAAAGGCATACATTTTATAAGTTCATGCATTCCCAGGGAATCATACTCATGACATTGGGTTTGCTAATGTTATGTTCTAGTATTTTAGCTACAGAAAATCAAGTGAATACAATAAGGTCAGTTAATGCAATAAAAGTCAGTGAGTAAGGTCTTCATTTTTGGGACATTCGTCACCAAAAACTGCCGAATGTCTTTAGATACTGTGTCAAAAGTCTACATTAGTGATGTTGGGGAATAGTCCACTCTGAAATATGCACCAATACAGTTGAACAGAGGCCAGCTAGTAAGAACTGTACATGTAAACCTCACTCCCCTGCCTTCAAGATGTGGTTTGATGCTGGTTCGAATCCCATTCAGACCTATACGAGAACTAAACAGTTGACTGGAACTGAAATGAGGTTAAGGGGGTTGAGTGTAATGGAAGCCAGCTAGTAAGTATTGTGCAGGTAAACCTCAAGAAGCTCGCACAGTAGCTACTGACTCTAGAGGTTGTGGTCATTAGCATCCTTGTTAGATTGCCTACTTCCCATATGGGTTGATACTGGTTTGAATCTCACTCAGAGCAGTGTGAGTAGGACCCGAGACATTGGTGTCATGACCTGGATGGGGTGAAGTTTAGGCGTGAATGTGACAGAGGCCAGCTAGTAGATAAACCTCACTCCCCTGGCCTCAAGATCACTAGCAATTGACGCAAGTGGTGTGGTCTTTAGCATCCTTGTTAGCATCTCCTGCAGAGATGGAAACTCGAGTCTGCGACTTAGATTCGAGTCGCACTTAAGTTCACCAGGTTGACACTGGTTTGAATCCCAGGTGAGTAGGACAAGTTACACGTCCTGCAAGCCTGTAACGAGGACATTTGTGAACATCTTAAAATGACAAATGGGACACTCTGCAGTCTTCAGGACTACACTAATGCACCGAAATGACACATACATTGTTACTTAGAAGACCTGAAATACAAAGCACAAGTCATATAGACCTAATCCTGTTCGTGGAGGCACACCAGTAGTGCACATTTTAGATGTCTTCATTATCTTCAGGTATTGGAGTCTCTACTAATGAGCTGATGAGTTGAATCACGTGTGTTTGATAAGGAAGATTTCAAAAATGTGTACTGTTGACATTCCTTCAGGAACAGGGTTGGGAAACACTGATTTAAGATGTTTTTCCACCAAAATTACCTAGAACAATTTGTCCTAGGAGCTTTTTTCCCCCAGACCTGTTGCTACCTGCGTTTCCATCGCGGTCTAAAGTACAGAGAAGATTAAGCAAATAGTCCTATGACAAGCATTCCAGTTCCCACTGGATTTTGTCCTCCACATATAAGCTTCATAAAGCCTGAACCTCATCATCGGTCATATTTTTTAAACTCTATTGTTGATTCGAATAGCAAACAGCTCTTACTGCACGCACCTCAACAGATTTTTTATAAATGGTGGATGAAATTAAATGTTGCGTGGAGTCAACCAATTAAAATGTTGTGTGAACTCAACTAGTCAGGACGTTCAGGACCCAAGTTCCACCCCCAAAAGTTCATGAACTTTAAAAAAGTACTACCTCGTGAGCAGGGACTTTCTGAAGGGAAAATGTTTACCTGGAACTTCATTTAGACCCTGGTTACTGTGGTCGAAACACATTGAGTACCACCTCAAAGTCCTTGGTTCCTGGGGAAAGTTCCTGCTGTGGAAATGCACCTATAGACTACCTGTATGATATGTTTATGGTTCTTTTTGTCCATTTTAGAGCTTGATGCCCTTTCACCGTATGGAAAATAGCAGTCTGGATGTTCAACTCCTAGCTAACTCCTTTTGAGGTCGAATGATTTTCAAACCACATGAGGGTGAGTAAATTAGTGAACTATCCCTTTATAGACTGAAACATGCATGCAATTGGTCATGGATAAGTAGAAGAGCAGAGATGAAGGTGTGGATGTATGTCTGTCTTCCAATAAAACAATGCAGATGTAACAGAATGTTCATCTGTGGAACACAGTATTGTGGGGCTCATGGATCCTGGTGATGGAGCTTTACAACACTTCTCCACCTGGCAGGTGCAAACTCCCCCCTTCTCTATCCGACTCTGATTTCCCCACACTGCCTACAGACACACTAACATCCCCATTAACAATGAGCATGCTGTACCGGACTCCTCAGGGGGCCGCAAACCCATGATGAGGATCCATGATGTCCCAATGCTATTATCTATAAAAGCAGCTGCATGTGTGTGTGAAACCCAGCATTTTCTATGAATTTATGGAACATGCAAAACACAGTAAAGGTTTTCAGTGTTAAAATACAATTTAATATGCAGAGAAGTTATTTGAATGTTAATTTTTCCACACAAAAGTATAAACACTGTGATACTATCAAAACCTTGCTCTTTTTGTTTGATCAGCCAAATACACCATTATTGCCTCAACCAATGGTGTGATTTGGCGGCTTGGCTATCTGTTTGACTGACCAATAGTAAAAAGTGTTGGGGAATCCTGTTTGATATTTTTGCAATCCAGTTTTTTGATACTAGTGGCTCATTAATTACACTTCAGCTTGAAAAATTTTGATTTTATTGTACAATGTTTCAATGTCTTTCCTGTGAAAGTTATGGATGTTTGTGTTAACCCTTACAAAAAAAAAAAATAATTACTTCAAGTTCATTTTATTAAGTATACTTATGAGATACTTATTTCTGAGAAGTAAATAAAAAGTAGACAAAGTATACTTTCTTATTTTTTAGTTAAAAAGATGTGCTAATTGCACACTTGAATAAACATCTTTTTCGTAATGGAAGTTCATCTTCAAGTCACATTTTCGAAACATCTTTATCTTAAGCTATATTTTTTTCGTCTTGTTTTGCAGTAAGAATTTCTAAACATATTTTGAAAATATTTTAAACTTAAAAATTTTAAGTTAAATTTATGCTTAAAAGTAGAAAATAATGATTTGCCAATGGGGTAACAACAATAAACTTAATTCAAGTCTTATTTCAAGGATGGCAACAAGATAAATAGATAGTTTTTGTGAAAATGTGAAAATACTAACACTAACGTCAAAATACGACATGCATATTTCCAGTTAAATCATGATTCGTTTTTCAGAAGCACATCTCTCTTTTTCCAGAAATCAATCTCTTTTATTGTGCCTTGTTAAAATATAACTTTTCTAAACTTACACCATCTTTTTTCTCTCTCTTCCAGGCTGCTACTTCCCTCTGAAATCTCTCAATATTGCAGGAGCTCTTTTCACCTTTGTGGGTCTGTGTTTTCACGCTGCACTTTAGTACTTCTGGTCCCATCTGTGGCTGAATAAAAGAGGAGGAAATAACCTAACTCTCTATCACAGGAATTTGTCAGACTGTTTGGACAGATTGGTAGAATACAAAATGCAGTGGGGAGCTCTGATGTGGTGATAAAGCGCTCCCCTTTGATCGTACTTTGCCTCCCCCCTCCGCCACGCACATGTGCATGTCAAAGTCAGTTACATCATATACCGAGAGACAGGAAGCTAACCACCAAATCGATAGGATTTCTGTCCTAGTGTAGCTTTGAAATCGTTTCCCCTCGTTTTTGTCATTGTGAGAAAAGACAAGTTTTGCTTCTGATCAATGCAGAGAGTGTTTTTTCTGTACGTCAAAGTGGAGAGAGAGAGAGAGACAAAACACGTAGTGCGGTGAGCAATAAAAAACTACAGTTGAAAAACTATTTCCACATGAAACATTATTTCATAATTAACGTCTAAAACATTTGCTTGCGAGAAAAAATTGGAAATGTGACTTTTCTCTTTTTGTTGGAGTGGCTTTTTAGATGTTGCCAGCACTTAGGAGAAATTCACGGCAGCATCAACAGCGGCCGTCTCCCCATTCAAAAGCATTAACTCTGTGCCATGTGTCTAACAAACAGAGGCCATTCTACAGCCCTTAATGACAAGGCAGGCGCTCCTCTTGCCTCCCTCTCCGCTGTTCAAATTGCTCTCCAAATGAAGTACAGCTGTGCCGACCAGGTGCTGCCATCCCTTTCAGAGAACAGGAAATTATCAAATCCCCAAATTCCTCAAACACAGCAAATGCCGGCTGCCTCTTCGTGTCTGTGGGCTCTTATTTGTGGCGGGTTGCGCGCCTCGCGTTGCCATGCGTGCACTATGCATAGATTACTGCAGCTCTTGTTGTGAGTGATTTTGGTTCAGATTAGGAAGACTTTCCTTGGAAACTGCAGAACGGGGGTTGGCAACCTTTTTCAACATGAAATACCATTGTTTTATTTTTCTTGTTCATTGAACTCGTTAATTAGGTGCCAAGTGAAGAAGAATGTGCGTAGGAACCTTTTGTATCCGTTAGTGATCTTATTGGGTGCCAAGCACTGAAGGTGCATAGGCACATATTGTAATATTGTTGTTCTTGTTCTTGTTGTTCTTCTTCCGTTCTTGAAGCCTATGGCAGCCCATAGAAACAAAAGAAACAAAATTCTGATTCCTTGGTTCAAGACTATTGGTTCATAACTTTTATCATCATGAACATTTTTCTGCCATTTTGAATTTTCCGAAAAAAACTCCCCCTTGACTGTTTGTCAGATGTTCATGAAAACTGAACCAGATCATTTTAGACCATGCAGACAAAAAAAAAAAAAAAAGAATTCAATTTGATTAGTCAAACCGTTCTCAAATAACAAATTCTATGAAGAACACACCAAAATGGACAATATCTCTGAAATCATGAACTGTATTCAGACCAAACTTGGTATGTATTATGACAACCATGACCTGCCATTTTGAATTTTGTTGTGAAACGCTATATTTTACGAATGCATTGGTATATCATTACGAAACTCTGCAAGAGTCATCGCCACCATGCTCTGAAGGTACTCAAAAAGTTCTACCTTGTCAAAATTGGTCAAGAATTATAATGAAATCTTAATAAATTTGCCTATTGTAATGAAATCCTTTGGTTATGCTGAGAACATAGAAACCAATTTCGCCATAGTCGGTCAAACTTCCTTTCTGCCATTTTGATTTTCTTTAAAAACTTTTTCGAACTTCTCCTAGACCGTTTGTCCATTTTTCACCAAATTCGAGTCTGGATTTTGTGTCGATAGATAAAACCGTTTTCTTAACTGCTGCTTGCAGCTATATTTAATATTTATTATTTGCACTTATTATTAGCTATTCTCTTTGATTTTTATGTTCTGTGGTAATAACTTTCTGTGCATTTCTTCCCTAAAGTGTGTGATTTTGAGCGTCATTATATGTTGAATGTAGAAAGTTGAACATTTTGATTCATTATTATATTCATCATCTTTATTCTGCATTTTGAAACACCGTTATTAACATCTCCTCACTTATACAAAGTATTATTTTGAGAGCATGAAGCAGCAAAAATGAAGACCAAACTACAACAGTGGTGTGTGACTATCCTGCAGTTTACTTTTCCATTGTGTTGTGTAGATAGTTTATCTGTGCTGTGCTGTACAGTTCAGTAAAAGCATTTGGCATCCTGCACAGCTCATAACTATATATAACAGGCTGTGTTACTGAGGGAGGACTATAGCTCATCTAATATTAACTTTTAGTGCATATGTGCCAGTAATGACCCTAAGGTTGCCATCCCCTTTCCTTCAACAGAGGTTTACAAACTAGGGTCAGGGCACATCCAGGGGTGCCACAAGGGGGTGCTATAAGGGATTCACTGTGAATTTTTTTTTTTTTTTTGTTTTTTTTACAAATACACAATGTATTTTTAGGTCTTTCGAAGTTAAAATGTGCACTTAATATCATTAGTGAAATGTCTTTATTTTAAAGTGATTATGAACAAATCTGATAATATTTCATTCTGCTTTCTAAAGACAGGTAAAAAAAAAATCATAAGCGTAATAGTGATTGTTTTCTAGTTTTTAACAGTAAGTATACTTTTGGGAAAATAAAAATGTTTCTAAGTATTACTCTCTGATATGTTTTCTACAGGATTTTCTAGATAATAGTTCAATTTGCTTCAGTACACTGATAATATAAAAGCAAATTATTCAATTTTTAGAAATATCTTTTAAATTTTGTTGTCTTTATAATATCACAATTAATATTTTTCTCACATAGTATAAGTGGGTTTACATTAAAATATATAAATTCCTTTATATATCCTCATATACTGTAAGCTATCGTCATATTTAGGGGGTTTTGGCATCAAAAAGTTTGAATACTCTAGAAGACAGATAATTCTAGAAGACAGAATCTCAGATTCGACATTGACTAAATATGAAAAGAAAGCAAAACAAAGTTCATTAGCTATCAAATCTACACAATAACCAGTGTGGCACTGATAAGTTTCATACACACTACAAGAGACTATTAATTATAAACTGTATTTTGATGATCTCATCACTCAGAAACACATCTGCATACATGTTAAAGTTTTTTATCCCATTATCTTGTGCTTTACCAGTAGGACCAGCTTTTTCAAGTGCACTTTTCACTACGCCTGTGCTTGAAATATCGAGAGCAAACATCACTTCCCCCTTTTCATCCATCTGATGTGTATGCTCAGCTGTTCCAAAGGTAGAAAAAGTGCATGGCCTTGTGCGCAGGAGAAGTACAGCTGTCAGTGTCTCCATTAAAGTCCTTATTCATAATACACAAAGCATTTCCACAGCCTGGCTTCATATGTGCACCCCCAGCTGGTCTCCCACCCTAGGCAAATCCCATTCAGGCATTGTTCCAGCCAGATGTGCACTGCACACCATGGCCTCTGGGTCAACACATGTTAAAGGTATACAGGGAGACCATCGTATGCAATAGAAAGAAGAAAATCAACCGTAGGGTGATACAACTGTCCTGATATCATTATGCAGAGAAAAAAAAAACCCTCGCTAACTCTTTTCCCCACAATTGACGGATTTTTCCCTAATTTATGACACAACCTTTCCCTGCTATATTGACAGAACTTTCCGGAAGTACATGTTTATACTGTTATACGGTAGGGGGGTGCTATTACTCATCTTCTGAGAACAGAATCTCCAGTTCAAAACACAGGCAAAGAAGAAGCAGAAACAAGTGATAGAAGCATTGCTTATGCACATGTAAAATAATGCGATCATCAAACGTTAAACCGCATATAAATCAAAACTGCCTAACATTACCAAATTAAATGTCGACCCAGGAAGAGTTATAGGACTGTGCAAGCTTGATGGTGTTGATGGACACAATCTACATGGACTATGTTTTAGTGATCGGAATCTGATCCGGACAAAGTCTTTGACCAAAATGTAATTTTCTCAGCTTTTTGTTAAAAATGTTGCTTTTTTAATGAAACTTACCCACATTCAAGTGTAGATAAAAAAAAGCTTGAAATAAGCTTGAATAAAATGTGTTTTGTTTGTTTAAGCAGAGACTTTGTTCTTTATTTTGATATATTGCATGTTCAGATGTTCATACAACACCATTTTCAGAAAATTTGGGACATTTTGATAAGAATCTGTGATTTTTTTTAATTCTCTTGAAACTTTATTTTAATGGCAAAGGTACAAAGAAAAGATTTCCAATGTTTTCACTAACCAAGTTGATTTTGTTGGCTGCAGCACACTCCAAAAAAGTTGGGATAGAGGTGCAATAAAAGTAAAAAGATTATATAATATCCAAGTTAATCTCTTTTGAAACATTCTGCAATTAGCAGGTGAACTGGTAATAGGTGATGGTATCATTTTTGGGTATAAACTGAAGATCCACAAAAGGCTTGGTCTTTGCAAGCAAAGATGGGTCATCATGGTTCACCACTTTGTGCCAAATTTCATTAGAGAATTGTCAAACAATTAAAAAAAAAAATCACATTTCTCAGTGCAAGATTGCAAAGAATTTAGGTCTTTCACCATCTACCATACATGATATTGTGAAAAGATTAGAAGAAATTCAGAGAAATCTTAGTGCAAATGGCGTGGGTGACTGACATACAGTATGTGTGAAGGTACCATTGACATGGAGTATAATGAGATTTTACAGAAACATACAACCATCAAGATGACATCTTTCCTGGGAAGCAAGACAATGCCAGGCCTCGTTCTGCATGTGCTACAAGAAAGTGGTTTCTAGACACTCTAGAGAGGATGTGCTTGACTGGCCTGCCTGCAGTCCAGATCTGTCTCTTATTGAAAATGTATGGCCCATCATGAAAAGGAAAATCAGACAATGATGACCACGGACTGTTGAGCAGCTGTCTTGTATCAGGCGAAATTGGGCAAAAATTCCACTTGCAAAGCTGCAACTGTTAGTATGCTCAATTCCCAGACAATTGAAAAGTGTAAAAGGAAAGGAGATGTGACACAGTGGTAAACGTGCCCCTGACCCAACTTTTTTGGAGTGTGTTGCAGCAATCAAAATAAGAAATAGTTTATATTTACAATTTTTGTTTTTTGTGATTATTTCAGAAATCACAGATTTTTGATTTTATTGCATTTTACAAAATGTTTTCTGGAAATGGGGTTGTACTATCAGCAACCATATCACCCTGCAGCCCAAGTCTAGTTGCCCACTGAAGCTAAGCAGGGCTGAGCCAGTCAGTACCTGGATGGGGCCAGCAGGGGGTGCTCACCCTGTGGTCTGTGTCAAAAAGCACCGTCCTTCGGATGAGACGTTAAACTGAGGTCCTAACTCTCTGTGGTCATAAAAAATCCCAGGATGTTCTTCGAAAAAAGAGTAGGGGTTTAACCCCGGCATTCTAACCAAATTGGCCCATTGGCCTCTGTCCTTCATCATGGCCTCCTAATCATCCCCATATATACTGATTGGTTTCATCACTCTGTCTACTCTCCACCAATAAGCTGGTGTGTGGTGGGCGTTCTGGCGCAATATGGCTGCCGTCGCATCATCCAGGTGGATGCTGCACACTGGTAGTGCTTGAGGAGATTCCCACCTTCCATGTAAAGCACTTTGAGTGCTGAGAAAGACAAATGTAACAAATTAATTAAAAAATATTCTGGAGGCCATGAATGTTTTGTGAAAATGATCAAAAATGTTGGTGGTGACTGGCACCTTTAAAAAAAAAAAAAAAGCCGGAAAGAGTTAAAAGAATTGAATTGACCCTTGTGAGTTGTGCATCAAGGTCAATGAGTCTAAAAAACATATCAAGTAATTTGACCTTTTTATAACACTCCAAGGTTAGTTCAGGATGCTAAATAATATTTATGAATTAATGATTAATGATATTTAAAAAAAAAACAAAAAAACATTTACTTTGGAAACTATTTGGAATAGTTAAGATGTGTACATTCACATCCAAAAGTCTAAGGAAAATATACACCATGTGACATTTCATTTTTTCTTAATGTTATAAAAGTTTTCCAAAACCAAATAGTGCAGAGTACATTTCTATGTACTTGACACTTTTTTAAAAATATGTATTTTTAAATATTTTTCCTTAATTTTACCACAGATAGTCATTTGTCAGATCTTGCACTTTCACTTACCTAAGCGCTGAGCTTGTGCACATGTTTTTTCCTCATGTTTTCTTCTTTGGCATTTATATGCCTCTCTGGCACTCGTGCCAGGGTCAGACAATCCAGGTGGATGCCCGACTGATCAAGCCTTTTAACAGCCAGGCTTACTGGGATCACAAGATGCGCCCATGCTGGCTTTTATGTCCCCTTGTGCAGTTGAGGACGACCTGAATCGGAGATGAGCAAACCCCTGCTGAAACCAGATAACCTCAGATGGGCAGTCTCATTCGAAGACTTGGCCTGCGCTGTGCCTCTGAAAAAGAACGCAGACTCTTTGAAATGCAGAGCTCCATAAAGAATTGAGAAGTAGGAGAAGAATCAAAGGATTGCGATTGGAAAGCAGAGAGCGAAAGTGATTCCTGAATTAAAGATGAGGAGGAAATGTGTCAGGTTCTAAATGCCAGATGAGAAAGAGGAAATCAATATGTTTTCACACACAAACAGAGACCATAATTCCTCTGGACGTAATATTAAATTGATGAGCGACAGTGTATGATGCACGTAGAATCAGATATGGAGAATCTCGTTTTCAAATGCGTTCGGCTGGTACACGAGTAATCAAACTTTCAGAAACGCGTCTTGCTTATCGGAAGTCTTTCTCTCTTCTCTTTCATCCCAGCCAGAAGAGGACAGACAATGGCAGCAGTCCTTGTGAGATAAATAAAGGGGGGGAATATTGTAATGCGTTGCCGACAAAGCGTTCTGGTGATGGTGGCAGCTGATGGCTATTATGTCCAGGTGGCCAGGGTTGCGCCAAGGCTCACAGAAAAAGCCTCCCAGCTGCTGGGATTCTTCGCATGTCAATTAGGGGAAAAGGGAATGTGTGTTTGCAGGTTTCACAAGGACACGCGGCACTCCATGTGTCACATTTGGCGAAAATGCAGAAAATCGCCATTGTGATCTTCAAACTACGGAAGGGGCTTCAAGTAATACAGGTGCTGCAAGTGATTTTTTTTAATGGAATGCACTCAGAAAATATCACTGTTACCTGATGGACCATTGGATTAGTGGACAGGTTGTTTTGTTGAACGAGTTAGATAACTTTGACGTACTTTCAGCCTGTCAATCATTTAGCTTGTTCGCAGGACAGCCCATATATGAGAAGCAGAAAGTTTAAGGCCATAAGCAGGTGTCTATTATAAGTTGGTTTAATTGAGTGGCTTGATCTGGTGGAAGCTATTTTATGTTCTAAAGCTCTTTTATGTTCATCAAGGTCATTGTTAACTTCTACAGAACATCCTATAGTAATCAATTGGACATTTTTATGAATAGCATGATTTTCAGTAAGATATGCTCATAGAAACTGGATAGGGCTTAAATTAATTGTGGCATTGCAAATAATTTTCATTTTACCTGCCGTTTTTTCTTTAAAGGGGTCATATAATGCCACTTTTACGATATGTAAAATAAGTCTCTGATGTCCCCAGAGTGTGTATGTGGAGTTTTAGCTCAAAATACTCCACAGATCATTTTTTATGGCATGTTAAATTTGTCACTTTTTGAGGGTAAGCAAAAACACTCCATTTTTGTGTGTGTCCCTTTAAATGCAAATGAGCTGCTGCTCTCAAGAAGAGGGCGGAGTTTCAAGAGCTTGCGTTAGCACAACGCAGATTACCTCACGAAGACTCACTGAAAGTGTCAGAAACTATTCAGCTTTGTTATGTTCATAGTCTGACAATGATGGAGAGACTCAAGGAGAAGTGACAACATGTATAATGTATACAACAGGACATTTCTGAATGGTTAGTGGATGAAGTTATGTAGGTGATGTGGAGTTAACTATCTTAAAGTCATTGATTAGCATATTCTGTCATGATAATTTCTAAAAATCGCTCATGTGGGAACTGATGCCTACAGAGCCAGAGAATATATGCTCTGGGTCAAACTTTGGTCTTCAGCAGACAAAGTTTAAAACCTGTCTGGCTAGCTCGCTTCCCATATTAGGAACACATTAGATCAGTAGACGGAGAGTAGGTGGTCTTTTTAGGCTGTTCGAACGCATTCGACCACATGAGCATCTACACTATGAAACAATCCGGTCGAATATGTTTTTGACTACCTCTGGAAGTGGTCGAAAGTGGACAAGCTCAAAACTTTTTAGACCCCATTTACACCTGTATTTAGTGTCATCAACTGACCAAATCTGATCGACCAAAACACACCTGAGGGTTAATACCAGGTGTAAACAGGGCCTTTGAGCGATTCATTAAATGATCTGGTTCACAAAAGTGTGATTTAAAAGTTATATAAAGACGCAATTACATGTCTTTACATGGCTATAGGAAACGATGGGAAAATAACACTGAATCTGGCTCACTACCTTCAAACTCATTTCAATGGCTTGCTTTCCCAAAGAGCGTACCATGCAAGTTCTCTTTCACCCTTGGATATCTGGTAAAGGTTGAAAGTGGACAAGCTCAAAGCGCTTTAGACCCATTTACACCTGTATTTAGCGTCGTCCACTTTTGATCTGATCAACCAAAACACATCTTAATACCAAGTATAAACAGGGCCTTGGAGCGATTCAGTAAATGATTTGGCTCACAAAAGTGTGATTTAAAAGTTATATAAAGACGCAATTACAAGAAACAAATTCTGAGAAAAAGTCGCAGTTATTCTTTTTTCTTACATACTACATTCAAACTTTGGCAAAGCAAGCCATGAAATGAGTTTAATGCAGTAAGAATGTAAGCAGGAATTTGCTATGCATTTGTTTTTGCATGCATATAAATTAAAATTTCTTTCATTACGGCGATGTAGATTCAACTGTAGGAAACAACAGAAAAATAACACTGGCTCACTATCTTACAGCATCAAACTCATTTCAATGGCTTGCTTTCCCAAAGAGCGTACAATGCAAGTTCTCTTTCACCTTTGGATATCTGGTAAAGGTCGAAGTGTGCATGGATGTTAGCCGTTACCCTGCTATGCCTGCCATTTTAATAGCATGCGCTGGGGTCAGAGGGCAGCGAGCGAGATTCAGTTTTCATACTCCGCATCGCACAGCCGGGTCTGTCGGTGTCTGTATGCGAGCTGCTCTTCGCATTCAGCCATGACAGGCCTGGTGTAATTGGCTTAGGGAGGTGAATCCATAATCGCGTGAGTGGCACGTTCCTCGCTACATTTTGACATCAAAGGTGAGGGAGAGGGTGCATGTCACAAGTTGCCATAAGGAGTAACCTTGTTAGAGGCCAGAACCGCACATGCGAGGCGTTTCTATTTTTGCCTTCAAATTGCGTAGAATATTTTGGGGGACTTAAATTTCTGGCTGCATCTGTTAATTTGTTGTATGAAAACACAAGCCGTTGACATAGGAAGCGAGCGGGTAGTTTTGCATATAGAAAAGCCCACACAGAAAGAGTATAGTTCCATATGGCCAAGCTGGACTTGTCTGTCTCCTGGCCAAGACATTTGAAAAGAAACGCGTCATTCCTCGGAAATTCAGTCTCCACTGCAGCACACAGATGGTTATTATGGAGCTCCACATAAATTGATTATGTTGGAAATTAACTGTTGCTGTCAAAGTCAGCCGCCAAACCTGTCCCAGTGTGTCCCTCTGCCCGCTGATGCATAGGATCCAGCTGATGAACCAGATGTTGCATCGAGCTCTTCATTTTAAGGTCAGCGCAGACGTGCAATGGCGGTCCTTACTCATCTTGCTTTGTTTGGTAAGCTTGTTAGCCTTGTGTATTTGTCAGAAAGAGCTAATGTGAAAGAGTCAAGATTGAAGAGCAATCTGATGTCTATGCTAGCAGATGTGAAACTATAGTGCATATTAGAGTATGCGAACATATCATCCCATCACTACTGTCTGTCGTTAATTGCTCTTAATATCATAGAAATGATTGTCATGCCTGCACATTTGAAATTCATTTACACCAATCACTCAGAAGCCTATTTAAGTTGAGTATAGGCATGCTGTTTTTGTACCAGTCTAGCTTGTGGACCAGCTAAGTATGCAGTTTACAAGCAAACAAGCAAAGCATAATCTTTGTGGTGAAGGTAGTTGACCAAATATCTCTTGCTGTTTAAGCTAGTTGAGTTTTTTGGGGACATAGACTGTAAAAAAAAGATGGACGACGCACCTTCACTCGCTTCCATTGTAGTAACTGAAGCCGTCAGTGTGCCAATATGACATCTTAAGTCTCGAGTCTGCGCATAGTGAACTTGAAACCCGAGTCTGCGCAGTAGTGAGCGCGAAGTAGAGCCACGATATCAAGGTCCCGCCCAAACTCAGAACAACTCGTTATGTCGGTGTGAAATAAACAGTTATGGAAATGTATAAATTAAAGTTAAAGCTCCAGTCACCTCGTGAAGATCCAGAAAAAAGTTTGTTGGTGCCTCAGTGACTGCTTCACTCAGAGAAGCTCAACCTCAGCTGTCAATCATGACGTCACACTCCCGTTTTTATTCACCTTATTCCGCCACGCCCATTTTTAATTCTCCGCTCTTCTTTTGTCATCCGACTTCCGCTAAACTGACTCGGCACATCCGGTAGCTAGATCAGTAATTAAAAGATTGTTTATAGCGAGCTATAACTAGTGATGGGCAGATCGAGGCTTCGTGAAACACTGAAACAGTTGAAGCAAATGTGCCGTAATGATTCGAGGCTTCGAAACAATCTGACACGTCTCCACGGTGACCCCTAGTGGTCAGAACAGTGGAAATGCAACAAAACTCAGGCCAAACATGCATTAAAAATACCCTTTAACAAATGTATTGCAAAAGTTTTATTGAAAGTAAAATCAATCAAATGGAATTAACTAATCATCTAATAAGATTAAATATAGAGTGTCTGTATAATATGTGTTCTTTTATCAATTTTAAAGGCTTGTTTCTTTGTTCCATGGCTCAAGCTAAACAGGCCAGTAAGAGATTAATAACTACCATTATTAATTTTAATTATTCTAATGTATAATTAAAACATCTACAAATGTATAAAACTGATCGGAGATCAGGTAAAACCATAGGGTAAAGCCCTAGACACTTGTTCAATAGTTCTCAGTGAATCTGCATGATTCATGGGCTCACTTTATCATCGCCCTCTATCGGTGAACCATTTAAATTTCGAACTGTTTCGAAACAGTGATGACGTAACGAAGCCTCGTTTACTAAAATCACGTGACTTTAGCAGTTTGATACACGCTCCGAATCACTGATTCGAAACAAAAGATTCATGAAGCTTCGGAGCTTCATGAAGCAGTGTTTCGAAATCGGCCATCGCTAGCTATAACTTTAGAGAAATGACAAATAACGTTAATGCAGTAAATGTTTCAAATTGGGAGCACGGAGAAAACTGTATACGACGATCAGATAGTCTCATATCGTCTGTTAACGGACGTAACTGGTAGACGATATGAAGAAGTGGCCAGAGTAAACCATGGGACTGTCAGGAGTTGATGGAGCAGCATGTAGAGGGTGTAGGTGAAGACGACTGGAATTATTTTAAATCAGTTTTGTTAAAGATAACTTTGTGATTTGTATTTTAGAAAATCTGTAATTTAATAAGTTGTGATAAAATCAGTCGTAAGTGTTTGTTGTTATCAGGAAGCTAGACACCTTTTACTGACCTTCATGTAGAGATAATGTTTCACCATTTAATTTTCATATGCAATAAACCAAGATAGAATTAATTTGCAAACTTGACATTACTTATTCTATTTAAATCAGAATACTTCATCCCTTTAAATTGTAAGAGCTCACATTATATGGTTTTATTAAAAAGATACTGACAGCTAACATCTGGCCACATTGTAAAGATTAAAAAAAAAAAAACATCACATATGATCATATTGTAAAGGTTTATAGAAATAATTTTAAGATAGACAACATTTGGTCATATTGTAAAGGTTCATAAAAATATCTGCATACACTATTTACACTGATTAGCACAGACAAACATACCTAAAATCAACATTTATTCATCCTCTACATCAGAAATGATGTTGCTCAGAAGGGTAAAATGGGCAAATTCTCTAAATGATCAATTTAAGAGGTGAGGTTAATTTGAACTGTTGTAAGAAAGGATTTTGAAGATTTTCAGTCATAATTACCCATGTACATTAGCGATGTGCCTGGTGTTGGTGGTGTCTTCTTCAGAGAGTTGCGTGCGTCTCTTGGTGAATGCTGGAATGACAAGTTTCACCTTCCTTTGATATTCAACAGTGTTTTGATCTGTCTGCATTGACAACATTGTATGCGAACTGAACTTAGCAGGATGATGACATCACCGTTTACTCCAGTGCTGATATAGATAAATTATCATCCTGATATGACCACCCTATACCACCCTAATGATCACCCTGAAATAAATTACGACGCAGCTCCATCAGAGTCGTCAGGAGCTGATCCCAAGTGTGTAGCTGGAAACCGTTGGTGTATATATTGGTAAGGTGCTCGGCGACTGAATGAATGGTGGTTGTTTCTCAGCAGAGTTGTGTACAATGGCGCCAGGTCAACGCATTTCATTCTCATATCAGATGTAGGAGGCTTCAGATTGAGATGTGATTTTGAAGTGTAGTTGTGGTCAGAGACAGATGGATCCTCCCAGTGTGTTTCTGCATCACAGTTCAGGGTATGTGGATGTGATCATCCTCACAGTTGATCACTGACGCTCATCGATGCATCTGTGGAAATAATATAACCATACACATTTTTTTTTACATTAGTAATTATTGATCATGAGAATTAATATAAGATTGCACTCATACTTTAACAGAACAGTGTGAGAGAGAGATGCATTAAAAACGAGACAGTATATACACAATCTCTAACTTTGTTATATATGTGACCAGTCACGGAAAGTAGGGACACAAGTCGGTTCTGGGGCATTTTGAGTTATTCACAGATTCTGAAAGTGTAGTTTCCAAGCTTTCCAACGATGTGTAACACATGGAAATCTGATAATATTTGGAGAAGTTGTAGCCATTTGAAGGTAGGCACTTAAGAAAGCTCTATAGGGAGAAAAACGCCTCTAAAGTTGCAGTTCTCGCCTGTTCTCACCTGCTGGGAGTGACAATAGGGCTCATTTACATCTCATTTAGATAAGCCATACCCCTGTAAAGCTCCCCCCTGTTAATGTGGGGACACATTTCAAGTGAGAGCAAGGTTACATCGTGTTACCTTGTAAAATACATTGTTACAGTTTTCATGTGTCAAACACAACTGTGCAAAAAGCTTTTTTTTTTGCATTTATTTTTGGCCATATGACAGAGGTCTGATTCTATTTGTCATATTTCTGTTCTGCATAAAACTAAAGAATATTCGGTACATCCTATACTGTATTCTAAAATGATCTGATATTAACTTTTGCATGGATTTTATTGAAAAGAGCTTAGGCTCATGTAACCAGTCATTTCACAGTGTGTCTGTGAAACGCTGAGGTACCGTAGTAGTTTTGTGCGCGCGTGAACATCATGGCAACGTACAACACAAAGTAACTCACGTTGTAAACACTTAACGTAATGCGTAAATGCAAGTAACTAACGTAAATCAAGCATAGTCCACGAAGTGTTGGTGAAATAACACATTATTGGACCGGAGAGAATAATATGGAATTTCTTCCAGAAAACTTCTTGCACAAAATAAATTCAAGCACTTTCAAGGATCTGTATCTATGTATGTTTATTTTCAAAAACTTTCCAGGGCATGAGTATGAATCCAAGTATGTACCAAAAGTACCACTTTTACTTGGTAATAGCAGCATAAGACAAAGGTCTTTGTGACACAGTCCAATGATATTACATTCGCGGTCTCTTCTGTGTTGTGACCCTTGGCGCTGGGCATGTGATGTATGAAGAGTTTTGTTGCAAAACGAGATAACTCCGTTTTTAACATTTTTGTCAAAACATGTTTATTATTATGTTATCATGTTATTATTTGTTTTATGGTGCTATTTAGCTGTATTTTTTAAGTTATGAAGGTTTAAATCAAAACAAACCAACTGCAGTTGAATTGATATTAATTGGAATGCACAACCAAAAAACAAGATTTTTGAAAAATTAAAAAAACGGAGTTATCTCGTTTTGCAACGAAACTCTTCGTATCTTGCCTCGTCAGCACAGAATGGCCTGATTTTTTCATATTATATATATATATATATATATATATATATACACACACACACACACACACACACAGTACCATTTTTAAAGAAGTCTCTTATGCTCATCAAGCCTGCATTTATTTGATCAAAAAATACAGAAAAAACAGTAATCTTGTCAAATATTATTACAATTTAATAAAATGGTTTGCTATTTTCATATACTTTAAAATAAAATTTATTTCTGTGATGCAAAGCTGAGTTTTCATCAGCCCGTCTACTCTAATATGCTGCTTTATTATTAATGTTGGAAACAGTTAATGCTGCTTAATATTTTATAGCATGATACTTTTTTCAGGATTCTTTGATGAATAAAAAATTTAAAAAAAGAACAGCATTTAGTAGAAATGCTGAAATCTTTTTTAACAATATTGCAGCATATACACTACCATTCAAACGTTTTCTTTCTTTTTTTGGAAGAAATTAATACTTTTATTCAGCAAGGATTTGTTAAATTGATAAAAAGTGATAAAGACTTATATTAGAAAAGATTTCTACAGTAGTCAACATTTGAAGTGGATCAAAAAAGTTAATCAAAATTGTCCTAAGAACTAAGTTGTCCTAAGAGGAATGTTTTAGGACAACTTTGATGAAAGGTTTTGATCCACTTCAAATGTTGACTACTATATTTTGAATAAATGCTGTTCTTTTTAACATTCATATTCATCAATGAATCCTGAAAAAAGTATCACAGGTTCCAAAAAATATTAAGCAGCACAACTGTTTCCAACATTGATAATAACTGAATATCAAATCAACATTAGAATGATTTCTGAAGGATCATGTGACACTGAAGACTGGAGTAATGGCTGATGAAAATTTAGCTTTGCATCACTGAAATAAATGATACATAAAAGTATATTAAAATAGAAAAATATTTTAAATTGTAATAATATTTAACAATATTACTGTTTTTGGTGTATTTTTGATCAAACAAATAAATGCAAGTTGAATTTAATTCTAAATCAAACCTAGGGTTTAGAATGACAACTGTCAAAAGATTTTTAGCATGGTAATGGATATGACAATGTTAATGTATTTGGTCTTGGTGGAATAGATCTGCTACACTGCTGCTAAATTGCTGCTGCTGTAGATTATTGCTGTTGTTGTAGATTATTGCTGCTGCAGAGCAAGTATAGGAACTAGCTACTGCCAATATATACGCGAGTAAGACATACTGCTGCTGCACAAATAGTATATATCAATAACCCATAGCAGATCTATACAGGTGGAGCTGGGGAAGGTGGAGGGTTTTAGAGAAACACTGAATCGCGCTGCAAACTGCTATAGTGAATGTAACCAGCCATTTAAATGTGTGAGCAACAAGCTCATTGGCTGTAGAAGTAACATGGACTAATCAGCTTGTAGCAAGTAATTAATGCTGTAATTATCATCAGCTTGCGTTAAGGACCGATCAGTCTGCGCCATCTAGAGTTTCATAACTGAACTATGTATTAAACGTATGTGTGATAGAACCACACTTTACGTAAAAATACATATGAATACTGAGAGATCACATTGTGTATGGACATACTGGCAGTCCTGCCCTAACCTCATGAAACTGGTTTAGCTAATAATGACATGTTGGACCACTCAAAGAAATAAGTTAATGTTGAAAGCGACACAGTGTTTAACTCATGAGACTTTTTTACATTAAGCTGAGGCAGGAGAAAGTATTTTAGCATTAAAAACATCACACACAGCAGCTTTAAAATGCAGTCCACCCATCTATTCATACATCAGTGGAGGAAAATACCTTCAGAACACTGACTCTGTCATGAAAAGAAAACGTTTTTCGTGTTTCTCCTCCAAACATCTAAAATATAACAGCAAAGCAGCCATCTGCAGAACACATTCCAGCCTTTAGTGAGCATGCCTTTATCTCTGATTGGGGAGCGCAGGCTACACTCGGGCGCATGAATATGGATGCTGTCAGGTGTAAAAGAGTGGGGCTCTGTGATGCAGTGCTGTCTGTGACACATCCTCTGCTCAGCTCCCTGCTCCAATCACACCCCAGATGTACCAGGACTGCTGCTGCTGTCACTCAATCTGCGGCCCACGGAGTCTGCCAGCAGCAGGAACCTCGGTCCATACCGCCCAGCTCTGACAGAATAAGACACAAAGAGCCGTCCTCAGTTTGGGTTTCCAAGAGCTACAGGGGTCCCCTTTTAAATGAATTAGAGGGAGATGTTGATAAAATTAAGCTTTAGTCATCATGGAAAATCATTCGGTGTTTGTTGTCACAATATTATCTAATTTTCTGTAGTTTGCTGATAGGAAATGATTAGGAGCTTTATTTCAGTGTTCGGTTCACAAATATGAATGATGTACATATGAATGAATACAGTATATGCCTGTTTCCAGTGTTGGGGAAAGTTACTATGCATTACAATATGACGTTACTCCCTAAAAAAGTAACTAATTGTGTTACTTAGTTACTGTTTATGGAAAGTAATGAGTTATGTTACTTTTGCATTCGTTTTTCTCACCTGGGCTGGGCTGTTAAAAAGTAACCTAGATATTTTGTTGTAAATTTAAAAGTAATGCATTACTGGTTACTTGAAAAAAGTAATCTGATTAGATAATTTGTGTTACTTGTAATACGTTACCCCCAACACTGCCTGTTTCTGCCTCAAAGTAAAGAAAATAAGAAGGTGATTGCAACTTTATTTATTTTAATTGCAACATTGTTTCTCATAATTGCGATTTTATATATTCCAAAATCTGACTTTATATATTGCAATTGAGACTTTGTTTGCTCATAACCATGACTCACAACTGAGATTTTATACCTCACAGTGTGGCTTTATATCTTGCAGTTGTGACCTTTTCTAATAACTGCGATTTCTCCCAATTGTGACTTCATATTTTGCAACGTGACTTTATATCTCACATTATGACTTGAAATTTCACAATTTCACAATTTGCGACTTTGTCTCAAAGTTTAGACCTTGTTTCCCCATAACCAGGACTTTATATCTCACATTGCGACAATTGCAATTTTATATCTCAAAATGTAAATTTATATCCCAAAATGCAACTTTTTATCTCACAATACGACTTTGTATCTCAAAACGCAACTTTATATGTATTTCACAATATGACTTTATATCTTAAAATGCAACTTTTATCTCAAATACGACTTTATATGTAGTTCCAAACGTAGGTTCGGGAGGAGCCTAAACATTCAGTCCTGTCAATCATCATTACGAGCGTATATAAGCAGCAGTCACTGCGTCATCCCTCCTCCTCCCCATCTCCTCCTCTATTTCTCTTATTCTTTCTCTATACAGTACTGTTATTGGGGAGTTTAACTCGGAGCTCGAGCCGAGCCTCGGGTTCGAGCCTCCTTCGAGGACAGCAAGCCAAGTTTGTTTTACCATTAACCATTCAGACTGAATGGGCAGGAGAACTTGTGAAATCTCAAAATGCAACTTTAAATCTCACAATACGACTTAATCTCAAAACGCAACTTTTTATCTCACAATACGATTTTCTATCTCAAAATGTAACTTTATTTCTCATAATACGACTTTACATCTCAAAATGCAACTTTTTATCTCACATTATGACTTTAAATTTCACAATTGCAACTTTGTGTCTCATAATAGCGACTTTGTCTCAAAGTTGAGATCTTGTTTCTTATATCTGAAAATGCAACATTTTTATCTCACAATGTGACAATCTTGCTGTTATGACTTTATCTCTCATAATTGTGCCTTTTTATCTCCAAATGGGACTTTATTTCTTATTTTAAACATTATTTCATAACCTTTTTTTGGTGGAAATGGGCTTCGATACCAACAGTCACCAAGACATATTGAAAGTACACTTTTCATTTACCACTAACCCAACTCATCTGCTGTGACTTTTCACATTAAAAAACAATTTCTGAACTCACATGTTTCTTTCACTTTTGCTCACAGAGATCTCAAAAGATGCCCTTCTTCTTAGTGCGCAAGTAATATAATTTTCACTCGACATCTGCAGAAAGTCACCTTGTTGTGACACTGTCATTATTTAGTCTTATGAAAGCTCTGTTTGCAGTTTTTGTCTGCCCAACATCCTTGAACATGTTACTGTATTTCTTATTTTAAACGTTGTCATAAATGTTTTTTTATTCTTACCACCAACCCATTAACACTTAAATACCTCTGCTGTGAATCTTTTCATCAAAACCAATTTATGAACTCAAACACTTTTACTTTTGCTTACAGAGATCTCAAAAGATAAAGTCATTTTATTTTGACTTGACAGTCACCTTATCATGACCTTGACTATTAAGACTCATGAAAGCAACTTCTCTTCTTGCATCCTTGACAACAATTCTGCAATAATCTAAGCGTATAATTTGTGGCTTTCTCCAAAGTTTGAAAAGCCATTTTAACACAGTTTACAGAAGTTGATCTCACCCATAATCCCTTTGGGTTTTTTTTTTTCATACTGCTTTGTGAATCACCGCCGAGGATACGGACGTCTATTTATTGTGTGTATAAAAAGATTAGAAAAGAAGCTTTCTTTTCTTTTTTTAATGCGATGTTAATGGGATGCGACACAAAATATGAAACATAAGTAGATGATGCTCTGCAAACCCAGATGGGGCCATTTAGCCTCTTTAAAATATATGAGAAATTAAACATGCTTGTAGGGGAAAGAAATGTGCTTATCTCATTTTACAAAGCACTCCTGTAGAATATCTAGTATCCAGACGAATGGAAACAGAAGTGAAACAATGTTGAGATTTTGGAGCAATGTGCACTCATTGTTGCCTGAGTTAGATTAAAAATGAGAGGGGGATGAGGGGAGGGAGGGTGGGGGGGCGTGTGTATTTTGCCGTGATTCATACCCCGCTGTAAAAGGCAAAACTCTCAATTCCACTATATCAGAACCAAACACCTTGGCTGATAGACGCTGTGAGGTGGAAAATAGCGAAATGAAATTTTCTGTGCTTAAACGGCGAGAAAAGAGGAAAAAATAGAAGAGGGGATATTCTCCAATCACTGCGCCGCCATCCCTCTTTGTCCTGAGAGGCCTGTTTGCCATTCTGCACGATTAACAATATTATCTGTACCTGCCCGCGTCTGCCGGCAGGCTGCATGCCATTGTGTTCTCGTCAGGGGTGAGCGCCTCGGGCCTGGCGTGACACTGACGCTGGCCCGTCAGGTGCCACGGGGTTGGCTTCTCCCAGGTGGGACCGCGCTGGCATTTTGACCGACTCTTCGCAGGGAGGGGGTGTAGAGACCCCCGGCAGGACACTCCTACAGCACCTGCCCAAAAAAAGGTGTATGTGTTTGGGCAGTAGTCCCAAAGGGTGTAGCATTTGTACAGTGTGTACAGAGCTCCATCTGGCTCTTCTGTCTGGAACAGAAAAGTGTGCAATGAGCCACTCCTTTTGTGTTTGATGAGCATTCGGATTCATTTATAGGTGTTTCTGTTTTACATAGTTTCAGCCTTGGATGCCTGACAGTCTGTTCACTGATGGTCAGATGCATATCACACACAAACAAATCGCAAGTTCCAATCTCGGCTGCCAGCTATGCATTTTCCGCCAGGCAGGTAGATTTATATCAACGTGCCAGAAAAAAAAAAAAAAAAAATGTAATCAGCGCTTCTGATGAGGAACATCTGGTTTCAAATTTCAACGTCAAATTTCTTAACATTGAATCTTTAAAAGAATGTTTAAGTGTTTAGTAGCCAGAATATGTGACATCAGATTGTGGCTTCATCAGATTGAGTCACTTTGAGTTTTTTTGAGTCGAATTATATCTTTATTATCTTTATTCTGCATTGCTGAGATATCACAACTTAAATATTGGCTGTCATAAAACATTGGTCATAAACTCTAAAGATACTGAGATAATCATTAAAAATTATTTTACAGAAATAAATAGGAGATATAAGGGTAACGCTTTACAATAAGGTCTCATCTGTTAACATTAGTTAATGTATTAAAGGTGCCCAAGAATGCTTTTTCACAGGATGTAATATAAGTCTAAGGTGTCCCCTGAATGTGTCTGTGAAGTTTCAGCTCAAAATACCCCATAGATTTTTTTTTAATTAATTTTTTTAACTGCCTATTTTGGGGCATCATTAACTATGCACTGATTTTTTCAGCGCGCCGCCCCTTTAATTCACGTGCTCCCTGCCACACGAGCTCTCGATTATATTACAGCACATTTACAAAGTTCACACAGCTAATATAACCCTCAAATGGATCTTTACAAGATGTTCGTCATGCATGCTGTATGCATGCTTCGAATGATGTGAGTAAAGTATTTATTTTGATGTTTATATTTGATTCTCTATGAGTTTGAGGCTGTGCTCCGTGGCTAACGGCTAATGCTACACTGTTGGAGAGATTTATAAAGATTGAAGTTGTGTTTATGAATTATACAGACTGCAAGTGTTTAAAAATGAAAATAGCGACGGCTCTTGTCTCCGTGAATACAGTAAGAAACAATGGTAACTTTAACCACATTTAACAGTACATTAGCAACATGCTAACGAAACATTTAGAAAGACAATTTACAAATATCACTAAAAATATCATGCTATCATGGATCATGTCAGTTATTATCACTCCATCTGCCATTTTCAAGATTTACATAAGAAAGAGAAAGCAATGGAGTTTTAAACTCAATGTATGTCTTTTCCATGTTCTGAACTGTTATACTGTTATTCAACTATGCCAAGGTAAATTCAAATTTTGAATCAAGGGCACCTTTAACTAACATGAACTAACAATGAGCATTTGTTATCACAACATTTTTTCTTTTGTCAAATCAACTTCAATAATTAATGTGGTTCAGATAACATAATATTTTGAGTTTCTGTTGATTAAACCAATTGCCTTCATTGTATTAACTCAATTTTTTTATTTCAATGAACTCAATATTTTAAGGCAACCAGGTAACTTACTTTTTTAAGTTAAGCCAACAATTCTTTTTTTTTCAGTGTACATTTGTTATAGTATTTATTAATCTTAATCTTAATTTTAGTTAATAAAAATCCAGCTGTTCATTGTTTGTAGGGCTGTCAAACGATTAATCGCAATTAATCGCATACAAAATAAAAGTTTGAGTTTGCATAATATATGTGTGAGTAATATGTGTAAATAATATGTATATATAAATACACACAAATTAATGTATATATTTAAGAGAAATATGTTATTTATGGACAACATTTTTTTATTTATATATAATATAAATTATATAAAAATATAAATAAATACATATACTTGTAAATATTTCTCAGATATATACATGGATGTGTTTGTATTTATATATACATAATAATTACACACAGTACACCCACATATATTAGGCAAACTCAAACTTTTATTTTGTATGTGATTAATCGTGATTAATCGTTTGACAGCCCTAATTGTTTGTTCATGTTAGTTCAGCATGTGTCACATGATCCTTCAGAAATCATTCTAATACGCTGATTTGCTGCTCAAGAAACATTTCTTATTATTACCAATGTTGAAAACTGTTTAATATTTAATATTTTTGTGAACTATGATACTTTTTACCTTCTGCAGCTCCAATGCAAAGCTGCAAGATAAAATGTGCTGTTAAAACAAATCTCAAGCTCTCTCTTTCAAAACCTGGGCAACACAGATCTCTCTAAAAGTACTTTGATCAATTTAAAAAACAATACTCTTTCTCTGTTTCTACCTTTCCTCAATCTTTCTTTGCTCACTCTTCTATTCACACAGAATAATTGACTCAGCTGCAGTCTTTGTGATATAATAACCAGTTCACCTCACTGAATAACATTTCAGAAGCTCAGCCCCAGAATAAAGCTAATTGTTCCTGAAAGAAAAGGAGAGAGCCGTGTGTGTGTGTGTGTGTGTGTGTGTGAGCAGTGATAAGAGTAGACGCGACACACTCTCACTGCAGGCCTGTGTGTGTGCTGAAAATGACATTTATCTTCACAGTGAGGCCTGGCCCTCCCTGTATGCCCATATAAAAGGAATAGGCTCCAAGCCACACTGTATTTTTTCTTTTTATTATTACTTTTCAATAACTACAAGGTTTCTTTTTCTCTCCCTGCAGGCCCAGTCTGGGATCCTGCTGAGCTCAGATAGGCAGTGTAATATTCACAGAACCTCCATTTTCTTTCTTCCCCATGAGCACTAGGTTATTTCACCATACAACTTTTCATTGTCTTTCTGAGTTTTTTTTTTTTTTTTTTAAAGCACGCTTGATGGATATAAAGTTAAAAGGCCTTTATAAGTTTTTCATTAAACCATTCAGGACCTATATGTTGTAGCTACATGGTCTTCAATGACCCACCAGTAATATTTATTACCAGCATTTATTTTTTATGGATTTAGAGGATTAGTTCACTTTCAAAAGAAAATTAGCCCAAGATTTACTCACTCTCAAGCCATCCTAGGTGTATATGACTTTCTTATTTCTACCGAACACAATCGTATAAATATTAATAAATATCCTGATGCGTCCAAGCTTTATAATGGCAGTGAACGGGGATCACGAGTATGAGCCGAAGAAAGTGCATCCATCCACATCCATAAACGTATTCCACGCGGCTCCGAGGGGATAATAAAGGCCTTCTGAAGTGAAGCGATGCGTTTGTGTAAAAAAATATCCATATTTAACAAGTTATGAAGTAAAATATCTAGCTTCCCCCAGACCGCCTTCCGTATTCAACTTACGAAAAAAAAACTGGCGTCGCGTCAGTTAAGCTTTTTCCGTAAGTAGAATAGGGAAGGCGTAGGACGTAGCGAGATTGGGGTCATTTTCATTCAAAAGTGAACTAATCCTTTAAATGGTCTTAAAAAGGGCTTTTCACACTTGAAATATTTAACCCTGAGTCATTCTAAACCCCAGGTAAACGGAATCCTGGGTTATCTTACTTCACGTTTGTTTCACACAGCTCATAATTTACCCGGGGTTAACAATTAATCCTGGGTATTCATAAGCTGACGTTTCACATTGTACATTCCTAAACCCATGGGATGACAAATCTATTTGTACAGTCAATCACAAAGCTCTTTCACGTTTCTTGTATTTTCACAGCATTCACGCTGAAAACCAATGCTGCCACTCAGTGGGCGTAACCGCAGTCACTCTGGCCAAATTGTCGTGTTTTCTGTCAGCATTTGGCATTTTTCCTCTTAAACGCTGAATTTACTTTTTATCTATAATGCGCAGTGTTTCCGTGACTGTTCAAAGCAGGCAAAAATGAGTACATGATTGGTTGTCTGTTGCTAAGCGTCTAGCTGTAACACTGTATCGTTTCACACTGTACAAGTTTGGCAATGCGGGGATATAACGAGGATAACCCGGGGTTAAGCGCAGTGTGTAAAAAGCCCTAAGAGTTGAATTACTGACTGTAAATGAAAGAGCAGATGCATTTGATAAATGACGTTTTACAGCCACTATATATAGGACATTATTAGGGCCCGAGCACCGATGGTGTGAGGACCCTATTGTAATTGCTCAGTCAATTATTCTTCTCTGAAATCAATCTAATTTTTGAGGGCCTAAACATGCTCGAAAACTTATGAAACTTTGCACACGTCAGTAGTGGTGAAAATTCACGTCTTATATAGGTTTCTGAATTAGGTGTGCCAAAATGGCTTGATAGCGCCACCTACAAAATTTCAATTAAGCGCCCTTCGTGCTACGTTTCACGTACAAGTATGAAATTCGGTATACACATCTAACAGCCCAATACCTACAAAAAAGTCCCTGGGGTGCAAAATCTGTAAACCCAACAGGAAGTGAGATATTTTGATTTTTCTCTGCATTTTTGCAGTTTTTGCCATTTCCAGACGTTGTATTTTAACAAACCCCTCCTAGAGATTTAACTAGATCAACATCATATTTGGTCAGTCTAATCTAAAGGCCTTTGCGATGTTAAATTGTGAAGATCTAGAGTTTGAAGGGTGTGTCCGTGGCGGCCTGACAAAGTTTGAAGTTTCCCCATGAAACAGGAAGATGTTGTAACTTGGGCATACAATGTCTGATCTGTCCGAAACTTCACATGTTTTATTAGAGTCCTGGCCTCAAGACATTTACATGCCAGTATTCAGTTACAGTCATAGCGTCACCCGCGGGTAACAGGAAATGACATGTTTTACAGTGTGATTAACTCCTCGTAGAGATTTAACTAGATCAACATCATATATGGTCAGTCTAATCTTAAGGCTTTAGCGATGTTAAATTGCGAAGATCTTGAGTTTTCGTTGAAGGGCGTGTCCGTTAGGGCTGAAACGATTAGTCGACATTATCGACAACGTCGACAATAAAAAATTGTCGACAAATATTTTTGTTTTCGAATAGTCTCTTGATCTCATATTTGAAGGGCCTGCAATAACGCGGTGTAACCAGTGGGGCGCTGTAGCGCAATACTGTAATGCAGCCCTCCCGGATCCAATCCAATAAAAGAAGTCAGCGCTTTGGAGAGCATAGTGCAAACGAAGTCGAACTCGTGAAATGTGGGAGATTAACATAACATATAAACATAACAAACATAACGTTTAGCAGAACTACAGAATACTGTCATGCAGGGCCACCAACTCTCATTCAGACTCACTGTTCTCACGCCACACGTTCATTTTCTCACACAGTGAAAGATGCATCTCAGAGCAAAGAGGACACAGACAACGCACCGACAGATCAGGTTACTTTTGATATAAAACTAAGTCTAAGCTTTTAAATTCAGTCAATATTACTACGGAATTCAAACAATACTTGTGGTGGTGACGCTGTTTAACGTTGTGTGGCAGATCGCTGTAACACCTCGGTTCAAGCGGCATGTGAACCTATTCCTCTCTATTACAGCGCGAAATAAACATGAATGAACATCAAAAAGTACTTACTGAAATTAATCCATCTCTATTGTAATCACTTAATCGGAGTTTTAACCGCAGAAAGAAGTCAATAAAACTTGCAAACAAATATATCACACAAAATGTAACATTTACCTCAGGAAAGCCATTCAATGACCATAAACTCGATAGTTTGTGTGTGTGTGTGTGTGTGTGTGTGTGTGTGTGTGTGTGTGTGTGTGTGTGTGTGTGTGTATGTATGTATGTATATATATATATATATATATATATATATATATATATATATATATATATATATATATATATATATATATATATATATATACAGTACAGTCCAAAAGTTTGGAACCACTAAGATTTTTAATGTTTTTAAAAGAAGTTTCGTCTGCTCACCAAGGCTACATTTATTTAATTAAAAATACAGTAAAAACAGTAATATTGTGAAATATTATTACAATTTAAAATAACTGTTTTCTATTTGAATATATTTCACAAAGTAATTTATTCCTGTAATGCAAAGCTGAATTTTCAGCATCGTTACTCCAGTCTTCAGTGTCACATGATCCTTCAGAAATCATTCTAATATGCTGATCTGCTGCTCAAGAAACATTTAATGTGTACAATTGTACAAAATATTTGTGTACAATATTTTTTTTCAGGATTATTTGATGAATAGAAAGTTCAAAAGAACAGTGTTTATCTGAAATCTAATCTTTTGTAACATTATAAATGTCTTTACTGCCACTTTTGATTGATTTAATGCATCCTTGCTGAATAAAAGTATTCATTTCTTTAATTTCTTTTCAAAAAAATAAAAATAAAAATTCTTACTGACCCCAAACTTTTGAACGGTAGTGTATAATGCTACAGAAGCTTTGTATTTCAGATAAATGCTGTTCTTTTGAACTTTCTATTCATCAAGGAATCCTGAAAAAAAAAGTACACAACTGTTTTCAACATTGAAAATAATCATAAATGTTTATTGAGCAGCAATCAGCATATTAGAATGATTTCTGAAGGATCATGTGACACTGAAGACTGGAGTAACAATGCTGAAAATTCAGCTTTGCATCACAGGAATAAATTACTTTGTCAAATATATTTAAATAGTACACAGTTATTTTAAATTGTAATAATATTTCACAATATTACTGTTTTTTACTGTATTTTTAATTAAATAAATGTAGCCTTGGTGAGCAGACGAAACTTCTTTTAAAAACATTAAAAATCTTAGTGGTTCCAAACTTTTGGACTGTATATATATATATATATATAATATGATATGTAATATGTGTGTGTATGTATGTTGTTGTTTCATTTTTCAAAAAACCCCCACATAATTACATTATATTTTTTTAACCTGAAGGATATTGGTCTATTCAGTTGGCTTGAAAATGATTAAAAATACACTTTTAAAAGCTGAAGTGATTTCCTTGTTTTATTTACTAGTTAAAGTACAGTATAACTCAATATTTTAACTAATTGCTAAAGTAGAATCATCGAACAAAGCTTACTGATTAACCAGTGCAATAATCGATGATTAGTCGATTAATCGTTCTAATAATCGATAGATTAATCGATTATCAAAATAATCGTTTGTTGCAGCCCTAGTGTCCGTGGCGGCCTGACAAAATCTGATGTTTCGCCATGAAACAGGAAGCATTTGTAAGTCAGGCATACAATGTCCGATCTGCTCCAAACTTCACATGTGTAATAAGAGTCCTGTCCTTAACACATCTACATGCAAATATTCAGTTAGTCATAGCGCCACCTACGGGTAACAGGAAATGGCATGCTTTACACTGTAATTCATTCCCAGAAACATATTCAAACATGCCATGAAGTACCAAACAAGCTAGAAACACGTTAAATCATGCAACACTCTGCTAAGCACTAATGTATGCAATTGACGCCACGAAACAGGAAGTTGTTGTAACATTCATTGTCCGATCTGCCCCAAAGTTCACATGTTTGATAATAGTCCTGGCCTGAGCACATCAATATTCAGTTATAGTCAAAGCGCCACCTGCTGGTAGCAGGAAGTGTAGCACATCAAAATGACTTTGCCATATTTCTCCTACATTCACCCACTCAAACGCATGTCGCCCACTGTTCACTGTTTTCCTAAGGCCAACAGGTGGCGGTGACCCTGGTTGCGAGGGCCCTTTCATCGCTGCTTGCAGCTTTAATATTATATAATATTTTTAAAAAATTATGCATTGGGTAATTTACTTCCCTTTTTTTAATTACTGACAGGACGGTTTTTGTGCTTTTTGGCACTAATACAACAAAACGAAGCTCAAAGAATATACATTCAATCAGTAACTAATGCTATATCTACAATACTGTTCAAAAATTAATCTTATTTCTTATTATTATCAATGTTGAAAACAGCGGTGCTCCTTATGTTTGAGGAACAGTGATACATTTTAATCACTTAAAAGCATCCTTGCTGAATAAAAGTATTATTTCTTTAAAAAAAAAAAAATAAAAAAAATCCCAACTGACCCCAAACTTTTGGACTGAAGGTATTTTTGACAGATTTTCATTCTCAGACAGTGATGGGAAATGTGGTTTTGGCGCACAAATCTGTAGCCTCATAAACCTGCTAAATGAGAAGAATTTTATGGCAAGTTTTATAGCTGTTCTTCATTAACAGTACCAAAAGATGAGTACATACTAAATTGTACTCCACTTTAACAATTAAAAGTTAATTATGGCCCATGCCAGTTGGCTTCTGCAATGATTTTTTTAATTGGCACGCCCCCAACTCAAAGAAAATCTGATCATTTGATAATTACAATATTGTGATGGCATTCATTTTTGCTCATCTCATAGATAGCCTACTATCCTTCCAATATTATTGTGTCACAAGTTACACAAGTCCTTTATTGGGCATACATCCCAAAAAAAAAAAAATGAAATAACATTCACAGCTATATCACAGAATAAGGTACCTAAGAATATTGAACAAAATGTAGACTTCAAAAATTCAGTGATACTTTTTAACCTGTCTTTTAATCTGCCAAATAGGAGGATATTTTTTGCACAGTCTCTACTTTTGTTTTCCCAATGTAATACCATCCACATGGACATTTAGAAGACCAAATGGGTAGTGTTGCAGTTTAATAATGTTGCCTGAATGAAAGTATTTGTTTGAACATTTTATAATACTACAGTTGGCTCATCCAGGTCTTCTTTTTTGTTGATGGGAAATATCTCTGGACCACTTCATCTCGGATATTGGAAGCTCTATTCATGCCTATGGGGGATTTGGGAAGATGTCCCTGGAGGTGTCATGCTTCTGTTGATTTCCTAATTTTCTTTAATTTTTTCCTTTTATTGCTTGTCTACTGTATCACACAACAAAACATGTCCAGTTGGAAGGGACCGTAAGTGTTTTTTTTCTTCGGCAGTAGGTCTCATTTGGCTTTATGATATGCATTTCGTACTGTTCTTAGTTATTTGAGAGAAATTCTTCACTCCATTTCTTTTACCCTCTTGTCAAAGTCAGTCTTTGTATCTCACATCCGTTTCAGTCTACGGATTTGACCTAGTGGGATGTTCCCAGTTTCAGAATGGATGAAAAAAAATCCCTCTGGGAAAGGGTTTTATCTTATCCCACTTTCTGAAGTTTAAGATGTTATAGTTAGCTGTAAAGTAGGTTCTCATTGCCTGAAGGAAGATCTAATACTGGAAAAGGAATGGATTGTTCAACGTCTATTCTGTCATTTACAAAATGAACTCTGCAGGGGGCGCCATTTCTGGTCTCAAGTCTAAAAAAAAAACATGCAAACACATCAAGTCATTTTGTATGATAAATATTATTACACTCTAAAAAATGCTGGGTTAAAAACAACCCAAGTTGGGTTGAGAATGGACAAACCCAGCGATTGGGTTGTTTTAACCCAGCAGTTGGGTTAAATGTTTGCTGAACCTGCTGGGAAGTTTTATTTTACTCAACTATTGTTTAAAAATTACTGTATTGCTTTCTTAAAATTAACCCAAAATATGCTGGAAATTAACATTTATTAATATGTTTAATAAACGAGCATTTATTAATAGTTTAGTGAATACTAAACAATAAACATTAATTAAATTGCTAATTAATAAATGTTTACCTTTTGATTATTGTTGCCTCTAGTAATTATGTATCTGATTTTTAATTTCCAACCTATTTTGGGTTCGTTTTTAGCAGCCATATAGCAATTTTTAAACAATAGTTGGGTTAAATAAAACTACCCAGCACATGGGGCAAACATTTAACCCAACCGCTGAGTTAAAACAACCCAACCCAGCATTTTTTAGAGTGTATGATGATGTTCTAAAGATAATTCACATTCATAGATACTAAATGTGTATGTTTAATTGAGGAAATTAATTTTCTGATGAAAACTGTCTTGAATAAAGAAAAATCCACATAAAAACTTGGTAATGCTTTATTTTGATGGTCCACTTTAGATAGTCTACTAACTATAAGTAACTTTGCTACTACGTCAACTTATCCTACTAACCCAAACCCTAAAGGCCCGTTCACACCAAGAACGATAACTGTAAAGATAACTATAACGATAACTATATTTGCGTTCACACCAACAAACGATAACGCTGCTGTTTTAAAGTGTACGTTTTTGCTGTTTTTGTTGCATTTACACGACTTTAACCAGCAGATGTCCTCAGCATGCTATGTTTTGAGTGAATAGCTAGTGTAATCGATCTAATCTAACAGTGAACTTAGCTGAAGTCAATATAGTGGAATAAAAACAATGGCTTTTCACTGCAACTTCAAAGGAAGCAAGACAACGTTGTCGAAACTAGTGCTGGATAACTGTTACCTGAGGTCATTTTTATGTTACACTGTTTGCTAGCCTGGCATAATGATCTCATTGTTGATACTTCTCACCATTTATTCTGAGGGTATGACCGATTGTTTTCCATATATCCATTGTCTTTAAAGTACCCTTGAAAAGGGGACTTGACTTCTCAAAAAGTGGTGGCTTTTTCTGGACCTCAGCAATTAACTTCTCCACAGTGTCGTCTACCATTTTAAATGCATGAGCCCTTAAATTACAACAGATTCTGATTGGCTTTCAGTGTTTTATCGTTCAGCAGCTCGGAAAAAAGCATTCTGAAAGTGATCCCAACTATATCATTTCTCTGTGTCTTTATCGTTATAGCTGTGGTGTGGACAGTGCTATTCTTTTATATTTAGAACGATTTTTAGAACTATATCTTTATCGTTATAATTATAGTTATCGTTCTTGGTATAGTTACAGGCCTTAACCCTAACATAACAGTTTATTACAGTCTACTAATACTCTAATGAGAGTTACTTGACATTTATTGCAAAGTTATCTATAGTTATAAAGTCAATAATGTGAAACCAAAAATTTTTGTTCATTTTCAAAAATGTTGACTATACACTGAATAAAATGGACATGATAATAGAAAATAACTTACAAGGCAGATGAATTGTCGGAATCAGCTTAATATCAAATAATATCAACTGCAATTGTTTTAACTGTGCATATAGGTGCAAAACTGTATCCTTTAGATGAAATGGGATTTTTAACTGTATGGCCTTTATCATCCATTGAATGCTCCCAGCATCCATATGCTCAAAAGTTGAGGATGATGAGCCGTATTTGTATCCAAATAGGCTGAATGAGAATTAGACAGAAAAGTAACTGAATTGAAAGAAGAACTGAAAAGTAACATTTTAAACAATATCTCAATGAACAAAAACAAATTTCCAAAATGCTTGACAGAGTTAAACAGATGTTATTTAAACTATGACATGAAAGTAAGGTTAATATAACTTAGAGAACAAAATTTTCAGTTTTACTCAAATTAGGGTGATGCAAAAATGAGTACACCCCACTGAAAGTCTCTGGAGCAAAGCTAAATTTTAGACTACAAATGTCTAATTTAACAAGAATTCAACCACAGGTTAGTCTAATTATTCATTACACAGGTGTCCAGCAGACAGTTGACTATAAAAGGACTTTAAAACCACTTCCCATTTCATGCTGTCAGCAATGGCACCACATGGAAGAGAAATGTCACAAGACCTGAGAAATAAATAATTTCTTTACACCAGAAAGGTGAAGGCTACAAGAAGATCAGCCAAGCTTTACTTATCAGTCAGAATACTGTAGCAAAAGTGGTACAAGTTCCAGTGATGGACTGCAACCATCTCACAGAGACGTCCAGGTCGTCCACGAAGTTAACACCTCGACAGGAGCGTCTTCTGATGAGAAGGGTTGAAGAAAATCGGCACGCAAGTTCTCTGCAGTTATCTAAAGAGGTAGAAAGCCAAACTGAGGTGACTGTCCCACAATATGGCGTACATTGCAGAGGAATGGCATGCATGGGTGCCGTCCACAAAAGAAGCCTCTCCTAAAGCCCAGGCACAAAAAGCCCGCCTAGAGTTTGCCAGGGCCCATGCTGACAAAGATGAAGACTACTGGGACTCTATACTCTGGAGTGATGAGACCAAGATAAATGTTTTTGGAACTGATGGCTTCAAAACTGTATGGCGTCGCAAAAGTGAGGAATACAAAGAAAAATGCATGGTGCCTACAGTGAAAAATGGTGGTGTCAGTGTCCTTATGTGGGGCTGCAGGAGTGCTGCTGGTGTCGAGCTGCATTTCACTAATGGCATCATGAATTCACAGATGTACTGCTCTATACTGAAAGAGAAGATGCTACCATTACTCCATGCCCTTGGTCGTCGTGCACTTTTCCAACATGACAATGATCCTAAACACACATCTAAGGCCACTGTTGGATTTCTGAAGAAGAACAGGGTGAAAGTGATTCAGTGGCTCCTGATCTGAACCCAATCGAACACCTATGGGAAATTCTGAAGAGACAAGTTGAGCATCACTCTCCATCCAGCATCCAGTCTCTAAAAGAGGTCATTCTTGAAGAATGGAAAAAGATAGATGTTTGTTCATTCCATGCCTAGAAGACTTGGTGTTGTCATTAAAAATCATTGAGTAAACAAGCTATTTGCTGTTGCACATACTATACACTGTGAATTCTGAAACTTTTTTTTTTTTTTTTTTATGGGTGATTTGGTGTACATAAATATATGAATTATATGAAATCATATAATTTGGTTATTTGGTGTCCTTTTTTGGAAAGACTAAATTTACCTTGAAAAAAAAGCAGAAAAATACACTTCAATCTGATAGTTTACTTTGCTGGATATAGGCAATGATGGCAAAATGGATGTGTTAAATAAGATAAATGGTGTATGCTTAATTTCACAATAAGTGTGCAATTAATCGTGATTAATCGCGATTAAGGGTACACGATGATTAAAAAAATGCATCTATTGACAGCCCTAAAATAAATACGTCTTTATAGTCAGTCTTGATTTACTGTATGAAATAGCAATAAATGAAGGGTTTTAGATTTTTTTTAATTAGATTTAGATGTGTACATAAATAATTTGTCATGCAGTAGCCCCAAACTAAATATTTTAATTAAATTCTATTAATCCAAATTAGTAATCAGGATTACAATAAAGGAAAAATTTACAAATTGTTTTAAGTCACAATGCAGCCCTAGCGAGTAGATGTGATTTCTGCACATATAAAGAATGAATCCATTTAACATGACCAGATACGCCATGATATAATCACATTTGCCATATTCCATCATCATATTACTCTCATTATCTTCCTTACATAGCCTCTTCACACATGCATCTATACAGGAGAGTATTATGCAGTCACCTTGCAGTCTGTGCTGAGATTACAGGTTTAAAGCATTTGCAAGAACATCAGTCTCTGTCTGTCTTTGAATATTTGAGGTGTGAGTTGAGCACCTGTGTGTGTGTGTGTGTGTGTGTGTGTGTGTGTGTGTGTGTATATAGACAGCTGTGAGTGGGGGAGGGGGTGCTGACACTCCTGAGCTTGCTCACAGCAGAGTGGGAGGTGTGAGCAGGAAGTACCGCCCAACCTGCTCTCCGCCCAGCAGTCCAACCCCCACATATCCCAAACTGGATACCATGGGGGAGAGAGTTTCACGGGCAAGGTACCAGTTTTGTCTAAACTTCAGGTTCAGGTGAGGACTGCTTATAGGAGAAGCATCAAATATAATATAATGTATTGCAAAGATCAAAAATGTTGTCAATCTTCCTTGACATTTTTTATTATCTTTGGCAGAGATGGCCTTTCTTAGACTTTAAATCTCACAATTCCGACTTTATGTCTCACAATGTAACTATTTAATAATTGCGACTTCAGCTCAGATCCAACAGTCACTTTCCAGCTCAACCTACAGCAGGGATGGACAACTCCGGTCCTGGAGGGCCAGTGTCCTGCAGAGTTTATCTCCATCCCTGATAAAAACTCACTTGCCTATAACTTTCTACTAATCCTAAAGACCTTGATTAGCTGGTTCAGGTGTGTTTGATTAGGGTTGGAGCTAAACTCTGCTGGACACTGGCCCTCCAGGACCGGAGTTGTCCATCCCTGACCTACAGTAATAGTTTAGGGCGTGGCTACTGTAGCTGGCGGAGCCAGAGGGTTGGACCAAAATTTTCTGCATTTAAACCTTCAAGGATTAAATCACGAACATGAACGCGTCAAAGCGGACTTCAATACAATTCAGCATCATCATGCACACATTCAGAAAGATAAATGTACCAGTTTATAATGTTTACTCAGCTTCAAACAGTTGTGGCACGTCATGTCAAAAAATGCTCCTGATGCAGATATATGTTGGATGGGTTTATTAGAAGCGAGATGCTTGCGTTCGCTCTACACAGAGTGTTTGCCTCAATTGCTTAAAAACGTATTCCTAATATGTTGGACCTTTTATTGAAAGTAGCCTACCTGTTGAGATATTCCTTCACAAGCACCTGTTAAGAGCTGCATGTGTCATTTCTGTGTTGGGGGAGGATCAATGCATGAAAAGGGCATTTGCAATGTTGTTTTGAAAATCTACTTTTTGTACTTCTGTTAGGTGCCACTAGTGTTGCAGAAACTACATACTTACTACAATTGTGGTTCTTAATTCCCCCCCCCCCAGTTAAATCCACTAAATGTTATGCCAAAGAAAACGTTGTGGCGATATTGGATATTTTCTTTATTAGATGGGCCTAGTATGACCGCTATGCGTAAAATAGCATCACATCTTTTACGTGGCACTGAATTATCTAACTTTTATAAGCCGGTTCTTGGCCTTTACCGACACGGCATTTCTTGACCATGGAGGTCTGGTGACAGTTCAGAGCAGTGATCTTCCCCTCTGTTTTCCCTCTTTTCTCTCTTCTTATCTTTCCACACGCCAGAGCGTTCAGGGGCTGCAGGAGTCTGCACGGCAGATGGGTGCCTTGCTTTTACATCTCACTTGAGGGATGGAAAAAACAGTGCAATCTGCGACCCACAATGCAGCATCAGCGGAGCCGCGCAAACGAAACGGGGAATCGATGCAAGGGCACAGCCCAGATTCTTTACAATCCCTTTGAATCCCCACTTCCCCCTGCCCGTCCCTTCAAAGTGTGCCCAATGTTTTATTTATCCGACGGAGGAAGGAAATAAAGAGCCCAGCACAACAGAGTACCCCTTCTGTTTCCTGAAAAAGTCGGCCGTTATCGAGAACGAGGGGAGGGACAGTGGGGATTCGCACATGTCTTTGAGAAAGAACTACAAATCCCAACAGGCTCGGTGGTGGAAACGGACCAGCTGTCCACGGTTCTGCAGATCAGATCTCGTTGTCTTGATTATGAAATCACAAAATAATGAGGAGTAAAGTGCAGGCATGAGTGTTTTCTCCTTTGTTCTTGCTTTTGACAGAAGTTATTTTTCTCCCGTTGCCTCCAAGCTGTGGTCTGCGGTTGCCAATGTTTGGTGCAGGACTGCATTTGTTCCCGCAGACAGAAGAGAAGACTCGTGGCCTGCCCTGTTTAAAGCTGTCATCCAACTCCCGCCTTGTGTTTTATTCAATTTTGACTGCGGCCCATACGCCTCCCATACCAACTGTCATCATCAAAATTGCAAAAGTCCAAGGCAATTAGACTTTTTGGAGACTCTCGGTTAACTTCTGTTGTGTTCTCGCATTATATTAGATAGATAGATGCACTACTTTATGAAAAAAAAATTCTTAAAAAGGCAGCTTTTGAGTATTGTTCTTGCAAAGATTCATATTTGATACTTCCAATTCTGTCTAGTCTGAATATTGTATTTTAGTCCCACTTTGCAAGAATCCAACTGGTACTATTTCAGTCAGACTAAAGCAAATTATCGCTTCAGTCTGACAGAAGTCGAACTTTTTTCAAAGTCCGTTTAAACGCACTTACCGATGCACTCGCAAGCACCAACCATGACTTCCAAAAAGCTTTCTGAGTTGACTTCCATAATGACTAATTTTCTAGTTTCTAGACAAATTTGAACTTTTTACGACACAGCAAATGAGCAAATTACAGCAGGCACTGAAAGCAGGCAGCATTGTCAAAAAAGATTTAGATATGAACAAAAAAGCTGACAGTGTTAATATGGAACCAAAAAGAGGAGCGCAACCTGGCATTCACTCAAATTTTGCACCTGCACCTTAACAAATGGAGCTCTCCTGTGTGCCTCTCTGGCTTTCTCTGACTCCATCTCTCATTTCTATTCAGCAAAAACTCTCGTTCTACCCTACACCCAGGCTCTGGGCGACATTTTTAGGGTGTTTCTTCTGCTCGGTGTACCGAGCGTGCGTTAATTTGGCCCATCCCCGAGGTAGCGCAACAATGAAATGGACCTGTTTGGGAACACAGTGCCAAGATTGGGGGATGACACAGCGAGGAGTTAGAGACACCTGGTCTGCCTGAAGGGCAAGCGGAAAACTTCTTCCCCCTTTCCCTCGCTCTGAGAAAACAGCTGCTGATCAGCATCTCGCAGCCATCTTACCATACTGGCTCAACCTAGGCCATCAATCAGCCAACACCTCCTGGGTGAAAGAGAGAGAGAGTGTGAGCAATGAGCAATACCTCATTTACTTTGGCATAGGTGTTCAGTATACTTTCACATGAGTCTCACATCAGTTTCAATGGTCTCAGTTTGTTGACAGCTATTCAAGAACCCTTGAAATAATTTGATGAGTACAGTTCCTTGCTGTATTTCGCAACAAAACAGGACGTTTTGGCAGGACCATATATTTTGAATCAGCTTTTATTTTTATTGTTTTAGTTTCAGTTTTAGTAATTTTGTTATATTTTTTGAATTTTTATTAGTATTCTTTCTAGTATTTGGGTTTAATTTATGTTTATTTCAGTTTTAGTTTTTATTTGTATCCACTTAATTTTAGTGCTGTAACTTATTTCAGTTAAACATTTCTAATTTTATTCAGTTTACATTTTTCATCTAATAGGCTTATTTATTTTATTTTATTTTATTTCAGCTTTATTTAAATTAACAACCCTGGAAAGGACATAGCAAAAGATTAGTCAGTTGACTACATAGTTCCTAGAAATCTTTTATTAAATTACAAAGGTTATGTAGGCCTACTATTAAATGTATTAAAAGTAATAAATAATACAATAAATATAATAATAAAAATAAACTAAAAATATTGGTTCAATACTGGTTCAAATGCTTTAAGGCCTTTAGGCACATGCATAAAAAGGTATCATTTTTAAATTAGCAAGCCTGTAACCATCTCGATCATAGATGGAAAAGACCATTTACAGCCAATTCAGGCAAGTTACCACAGGAAATATATGGTTATAAAGCTTTTTAACAGTTATCAAGGTTGAGCCAAAAACCTAGGACTAGTTCACCAAAGTTGGTTTTTGAAATAATCTTCAATATTTAAAGGGGGACTCAGTGATATTTCAAATCCACCGTTTGGAAGTTAGTCGGGCCGCTACCAACAACAAACGACTAATCAATCAGCATCAGGCGGCGTATGACGGTCGAGGAGAGAGAACAAGCAAGAGGGAGATTTGAAAATATAAAAAAAAACTTCAGAACGAGAAATGGGACAATACAAAAGAGCTCAAAAGAATATCACTGGAATGATATTGAGAGAAAGTAGCAGTAGTTTTGCAGTTAAACTACTGCGCATTGACGGCGGCTAGAGAATGAGGTGCTTCGCGTCATTGCTAGTGCATTTGCCTCACGTGCCAGTAGCGATCAGGCAGTGGTTCGAGACCAACTCAGAGCAGGGTGGTTAGAATTGGAATGTGTGGAGTTTGTTTGGGTTGATTTCAAATATCAACAATGTCCAACACCGTAGTTCAAATACCACTTACTGCACCCTTACTGAATGATTCAAAGAATGCCGGAGGTCCTGTCCGCTTGTTAAGTTGTGACGTAAGGAACGCCGTTTCCGGGTCCAACCGTCTACTCGTTTCAATTGAGAATGCCATCGACGGCCGTTTATGAGTGCTATTTATTCATTTTAAACATCAGTCATTTAAAAAAAGTTAAACATTTTAAATACTTACTGTGTACACAACAGTCTCCATGCTCACAGCGTCACAGATATTAATATTTTAACGATTTATAAAAGATGAATCATTGTCTGGCCATCTGGAATTTTGGTATGGAGATAAAGGTTATAATTATATATTTTTTGTAGTATTACACCACATCGTGTATGTATATTAGCATCATTTGTTGTTTTCTTGTGGTATGGGATAGAGCGTTAGGACCCGGAAGCGCTGCCGCGTGACGTCAGACTTAACAACCGGATAGAGGGTATGCACGTGACGTCACCATCGACCGTTAGGACTGCGGTTACGCCCACTGAGTGGCACAAAGACTGAGCGGCAGCATTGGCTTTCAGCGTGAATGCAGCGAAAAACACACGAAACACATCCAAAACGGAAAAGAGCTTTGTGATTGAATGTACAAATAGCTTTGACAAAAAACCTGAGGTATATATTTAAAGACTGCCAAAAAAGAAGCAAATGTATCACTGCAATTCACAGAAACAGCTCGACTCCAGCAGAGAAACATGGATTTGCAGTTATCATTTTGTGTCAAATTGTTGGATTTTGAGGTAAAATCATACCATATATAGTTATATATTACGTTGACAACTCATCAATTAAATATTTTCCATCTTATATTCTGCATATTTGGGTGTTTTTAAATAAACACTGACAAAAACTATACAAGTTTTAAGGCTGGACGATATGACCATATATATAACATTGATATAAGTGATTACTCAGATTTAAACCTACCAATATTGTAGTTATATAAAATATTCACAGGCAGATTTGCTTTCTGTGTTTCCCCGGCGTCGAAATCAGGTACATATAAATGTCAGGAAATACGACTCCTGGCTACATGTCAATATCCATGGATTGTTGTAAGAAACACTTTCGAGCCCAACCTTTAGTGTAATCGTTTGTTTTACTCACGTTTTCGCAGTTTCCCCTATTAAATCCATGCACGCGGCAGGTTCTTTAGTCCAGCCGAGGGAGCGCGTTCCGACGGGAAAGTGACGTCGATGCATACCCTCTATAGGCAAAGTTGCTCAGAGTGAGCATGTGCGAAAAATCATGCAATACGCGATCCTTTATATACGTGAAAAACGCAAAGCCGGGAGTCAAAAAGTTATGTTCTGATCGGCCTCCGTTAACCTTGTCTGATAGCTGCTCAAAATTCATTGGCCGATGGCGTGACATGTTTTTTGAGATACGCTAGTGTCCTCGAAGACAATCATGGCACCTTGGACAAAGACACTGCATGCCAATTTTCAAGTCAATGGGACTAATGGTGAAGTAGTTATAGTCATTTTTATGTTTTTTTTCCTGTTATAGCGCCATCAAGTGGCCAGTTACCGCATCCTTTTTCACGCGACCACAGAATGAGCTCTTACATAGATGTGCTGAGTTTGGTAAAAAATATTTCATTTTGTTCACGAGTTATAGCCATTTTAGTAAAAGTGGCTCTGCCCACTTCAAACATTTAATGTATAACCTAACATGAACTAACCATGAGCAATATATTTGTTACTGTATTTACTAATCTTCGTTAATGTTAGTTAATGAAAATACAGTTGTTCATTGTTTGTTCATGTTAGTTCACAGTGCATTAACTAATGTTAACAAGATTTTAATAATGTATTAGTAAATGTTGAAATTAACATTAACAAAGATTAATAAATACTGTATAAGTGCAGTTCATTATTAGTTAATGTTAACTAATGTAGTTAACTAATGTTAACTAATGCAACTGATACGGCATTGAGTTCCCTCAAAAGGGAACAGTCAATTACTTTTTTTAAAAAAAAATCAAAACATTCAACGTTTAAAAGTGTGATGAACAACAAAACTCCTCTGTCCTACTAATACAGCAACTCAAACATACACAGCAGACACTTTCTGTACACTGATTGACACTTGTCAGTATCTCAATTCACATTCTATCCATACTGCAAAGTATGTGAGATATTAGTGCATCTCAAATCACAGTATGTCAAAAATACTATGCCAAAGGTCCCCGGATGGTGTATTATTTCTTGTGGATTTTCAAAGTAAGCATGCTACTGGGCTAGTTTCAGGCTAAATTAGCTAATATATGGCACACAACCCCAAATGTGGCCAAAGCTGGGAAAGCAGTTTTTAAATGTATCAAATCATGAAATTTGAGGTAATGAAATAAGCACTGAACAACTTATCATGCAAATGCAAACAGTATGTGACAAAAGTTCATACTTTCTGTTCTCCATGCAAGCATGCTAAAAGAGGGAACCCTCTAAACGTCGGTCCGTCTTTCTTCTCCTCTGACGTGTTGAATAATGGAAAGTTGCAGGAGGAGCGCTCCTAGGCAGAGCCGGTGACATACGGACCCAGAAACGTACTCCGGCACACAACTTGGTCAGCACAGATGAGCTGTGGGAAAACAAGCAGCTGCGGGAGGAAGAATGGACCATAAGGCTCGACCGCTTGCCAAATTTCATCATCTATTATGGATTGCCTGAGAAGCGTACTCCACTGCGACCGGGGGCATGTCTGAATCACATGCAATCGCAAATCCACACCGAGCACATTGATATTGGAGATGTGCTCTGAGCCTGCCTGGCTTTATGGAATTTAACATGTTACTACGGAATTAAAGGATTTAGATGGTTGAAATGTCTTGTATTGAAATACCTCTGCAATTTCAAATCAGATATAACACAGATTTACTGACTTACTGAGAGATTTATTGCCTGTTTGCTCAGAATGATAAGTAGAGGATAAATCTGATCAATTTATTAAACTATGAACTATAATAAAAGGCATCAGAGCAAATCCAAATTGATCTGAGCTCTATAAAAAGATACAACGCAGAATTTCTACGCTACACGATTTGACATTGTCATTTTTTGTCTTTTGCCCCCTTAGAAAAACAAAATCTGCATCTGTACCAATAATAATGTCAGACAGTAATCAGTCATGGTACTTTCATATACATGACTGATATGTATGATTAATGACAAATATGAGCATCCACAACAAATATAAGGTAAAATAAGGTAAAGTAGGTAAAGTTTAAAACAAAGAAAAGAGGCCTATAGGCTACTTTCTCGAAAATGACAAATGTTACCCAGAACGCATTGTTCTATGGTATATTACTTTCAATAGGTGCAAAAAGAGGCTACTTTCTTAAAAACGACAAATAATATTACCCAGAATGCATTGTAATATACAGAAGTAATATACTGGAAAAAAATAATGTATTCATTTTAAGAAAAGTCCTATAGGCTACTTTCTCGAATGACAAATGTTACCCAGAATACATTGTTTTTTTTTGTTTTTGTTTTTTACAGTATATTACTTCCGTATTTTACAATGCATTCTGGGTAATATTATTTGTCGTTTTCGAGAAAGTAGCCTATAGGACTCTTTTCTTAAAACCACAAATATTACCCAGAATGCATTGTTTTATGGTATATTACTTTCAATAAGATCCATTACTATTGATTCAATAAATGCATCCCAATTCGTGTACTTATGCACTATTCTATGACATTTCTAAGTACAAATAGTGCGAGTAGTGCGTTCACACAGAAAATTCCAAAAAGAAAAAGTGCACTTTAAATACCTGGATAATGCACTAAATTAACAGAAAAAATGAAGTGTGGAATGTTGGACACTTCATGCACTCAACTGTTGCAGTTTTAATTACATTGCAGAGGGGGATCAGACTCCGATGTTTAATGACATCCACTACGTAGATGAGTACATAGTCCATAAGTACATAGTGTATAAGTGCATAGTGTAGCTATAGTGCGTCATTTGGAATGCAACCAGGCCTTGACATTAACACCCGCCAACCCGCCAAATGAGGGTAGATTTCAGCTGTGGCGGGTAAAGGCCAAAACACACCAAGCCAACGCCGACGAACTAGTGGCGATGAAAGCAGACTGAGGGGTTGGCTCACGTCGGCAGCGTCTGCGTCCAAAGTTGGCCTGACACACCAAACCAACGCTAAACAGCTGACGGCCAAGTAGCAAGTCCGTTCTGCGTCTGCGTGAGATGAAATGCCTTTCTGTACCAGCAGGTGGCAGTAGCTGAACAGCCAATCAGAATGATCAGATGGCCCGACGAGCTCCGACGGCGATTCAACATATCGAATCGGCCAAAAAAAAAGCCGTCGAGGACCAACTTCAGCCGACGGTGCGGAACACACTGAGAAAACTTAGTCGGCCGACGAAGAAAAACTGCCCGACGGCCGACCGTCAGCTTGGTGTGTTCCTGCCTTAAGACAGCCACTCCCACTAGCCACTTTGGGTTAAATATAATTTCAGACTACAGCCAAATGAAAGGTAGCCAAGCTCGTTGTATCACAAAACTACAATTCCATCACAATTCTCTTTACCGATTAACATGCTGTTAGTGAAGGCGGGATAGGCGGAATCGCGCTGAATGACACACAACAGAAGCGCTCTCTCTCTCTCTCTCGCGCATGATCAGTTTTCCTTGCGCCTGAATAGCCAAATACACGCACACACAGATGTCAAAATGTCCATCATGGTTATGGCTTAAGTGGATGTAAACAGGTAGGTAAAAACTGAATATGTGTCAGTATATTACGTCCATGCAGCATGCAGCCCAATTAAATAACCTGTCATTAATGTTAATCAAACAACAAAAGATCTTAAAAAAAAAAAAATGTATACATGTTAACTAAACCTATGTATCTGAAAAAATATATATATTTTTAATTTACTATTTGCAAATAGTAAATTACATACAAATACAAATAAGTTAATAAATAATAAAATTATTAATAAATAATAAAATTTCTCATATTAGCCTATGCTCATATCGCCCACCTGTACATACCAGCTGATATACAATGTAGTCTTAATTTGGATGCTCAATCTGCATTTGAAAGTTTGAAAGAGTTTTAAATTTTGTAAATCAAGTAAAATGACTCAAAGTAATTTATGCATGCCAAAGTCAACTTTAATCATATAAAATGTTATTTTCCAACAGCAAAATTGTGGCCAGTGAAAATGCTGAATGGCCAACTTTGGAAAACCACAAGCCACAGTGGCTGGTGAGCAGAAAAGTTCATGTAAAGCCCTGGACGCAACTAATGTTTCAATGGAAAACGGCATTTTACTGTGTATTTTTATTTATTTTTTTACAGTTATTTCAATTCAAGTCAATATATGTATGAATTTACAATATACCATGGTGCCGAATGAATACAATCATATTCATGTTGTACCCCAAAGTAGTTCAAAGAATTATGATAGAACCATAGTATGTTAAAAAACACTTTTTGGTTAGTGCCATTCCAAAGAATATTGCATCATTACATGAAAAGCATATATATCTAAAGTAAAATCTCACAGATATATCCCTACAGTTCATTATCTACAACACACAAGCTCTCAAATAAGATGCAGAACCAAAGCAGTGTCGAGAGTTTCGATATCTTTTCTGAGGGACCACTTTGGCAGGCACCATCTCCACACAGCAGTCAATTGCCTTGTAAATTACGAGGCCGGGGTAATAAAAACTGATTTGTATATCATCAGGAGTGGAGAGTGTGTCTGTCTTGTAAATTTAATTAAACAGCAGGTGCAAAATCAGGTCATATGGCTTTGATGTGCCCCATGTGAGAATGACAACCAGACAAAGATTCTAATATGGGCAGCATTTACATATTTTTGCATGGGCGCTTCTACATTGGAACAGCCATCACCTTGTAGTGCATCGAATCCCCCCACCCCCAAAAAAAAAAAAAAAAAAAAAAAAAAAAAAAAAAATCAAACAGGATTCAAATGAACAGTCACCTTCAATTTTAATAGATCTGCACCAAAATAAACGTTTAAGCTCTTCACAACAGCTTTAATGTTGCATAAATGCACCTATTACGGTCGGCTCACCCTTACTGAGACGCTTTAGCTGATACAAGGCAAATTATCAGCTCATTTAATCCACAAAACTCGAAGATATTTAAGCACCCGCTATCTGCGCACATACTGCGCTTCCTCTCAGGCTTGCAAAGCAGTGAAGCTAGAAATCATCCTCTTATTGGACGATGTGACCTGTGACATCAGTCCCGCCTCTGTCCCCACAGGACCCCGTTGATTTGATTTGACTTGCAAGAGGTGTCAGAGTCTGACCTGATGGCAACACCCATCTTGTGCTTTTACTTTCTACTTTCTTGTCTTTTTTCTGGAGGAGGTGCTGGATAATTACCACCTAGGATGTTGCCATCTGTGCCGCCTTTTCACGGTCTGTTAACTTGCCTCTCAAAAACTTTTCTGGTGGCAAGGGCCACACATGTAAGAGAGTGCACATTCAAGCATCATTAAATCCTATGCTAAAGAGGATAGACTCTACTTATGGCTCAGAGCAGTATGTCACGCCGCCCCAAAATAGGCCGTTAGAAAATCAAGTCCCAAAAATGTAATAAATTCGATGCGTTTTTGAACATCGAGGTCATGTTAGCGCAATCCGGTCCAGATCGTGCTGGCACGCGCTGTCTTTCCAAAGTCAGCCTGACCTTATCCACCTTATGTCCAGTTAGGCACAAATGTGTGGAATAAATGTTGATATCCAAGAGCCGTGACTTTATTGCGAAGATCAAGCCGGACCCGACCGGCGACAATAGCGGCGTATTGTTGTGGTGGAAAGCTGTTATTAACAAGCTGTCGGGTATTTGTACTGACAGATTCTTTGTGAAAGCCTCACTTAGGAAACCACGGTGTCAAGCTGAGCAAGTTTTTAATGAGAAATGCCAAGCAAAACACGGCACGCTGCTGCAGGAGCGAGGAGGGGTACAGGTGCATGGCTGGAAGCGGTAGATGGCTCAATAGCCAAGAGAGAGAACATATCTGTGTTCAGGATCTCCTCTGATTATTGCCACACATCATCAGAGAAATGAAGCAACATCAACACAGGTGCGTGGCAGAGGGTTATGGGAGCCGGTTTGACACGTTTTCGCGCTGTTTTATTGCTCGGGATGCTTGCTGCGCCACGCAAAAATCCAGCAGCGGTACATTATTTGATATGAAGCGGTTCATCAAAGCTGTGATACGAAAACGAAAATATTACACCAGAGAAATGCTGATTGTTTTAAGGGGAGGCAGCCTTTCTGCTTTGAAGGAAGTGCTTTTAGCTCAGCTGAGGTGGTTGATAAAGGGAAATAATGACAATTAATCCTTCGCTAAGCTCCGCCCCCACTGGATACTGTTTAAAAAACATCCCATAGGAATGAACTTCAGGTTCAAATTGATTGGATATTATTCTTACGTGGGCTGGGGTGATTTATGGCATTGCAAAGCATTTTTATCTGCTGCTTTTCTTAAAGTGAAAGTTGCAATGAAATGAAAGTAGGTGAAAGTAGCGGCAGATCTCTTCTTCTGTATTGTGACTCGCATCTGAAGTGAAATGGATTGCAGAAAAAGAAAAAAATGTAGGGTGGGGTCTTGGTTCTATGCACCGGTTGTTGTTTGAATGTTGAGATGTGGATGTAGCACTCAAAAACGGAGGCAGATGAACGCAAACTTGGAGGGGTGGGGTTTAAACCGACTTAAATGGATAGTTCACCCAAAAGCACCAAGCAGATCTCGCCCCCAGATCTCATTGAGTACCATAGTAGGAAATAAAAACTATGGTAGTCATGACACATTCACTATGGTAATGTGAACACTTTAGTTACTAATTCACTACAATGACCTGAATCAATACATAAATTAAACTACATTAAAGCAAGCTAGCTTTGAATAAGATCCCACCCTTCCTTCAGAACGCTCTCCAAACTAGCTATGCCTCCTTCAAAACACATAAATGTGCACGAGCATCTGTAAAGCTTCACAAGATGATAGACGGCGTTAAATTACCTCATGTCTCAAAGCATATAACATTACAATAATAATAAACTTAAACAACTTACAAAGCTCTAGTTGTACCACCTGACTGCTGCAGATTCATTTCAGCGTTGATAGCGTTGACGTAGAAACGCATAAATCCGAGTCTGAGGACGTGAACAGCTCTGGGTACAATATCACGGGTTGTCATCTCATAATTACGGTTACGGCATGGCATGAACGCAGCATAAGCTCGTTGTTTTGGTTCAGGAGAAACTGTTAAATACATGTTGGTAGGACATCATATCATTGCATTCGGACCTAACATTTTTATTATTTAGACCACTTCTATTATTGATTGCTATCAGGATACGAAAAGAGTTTCAACCAGTATAACAAGAAGTGTTTATAAAACAAATTGCCTACCCTACCTTAAATAAGTCCCATTAATTGACCTTGGAGCAAATGTATGAGTTCTTACAGTCATTTAGGAATGAAGGGCGACACAGTTTACAATATGAACTTCAAGACTTGTTTAAAGAGAAAAGGGGAAAATAACTTATATTCTTTCAGGGTACCTTTTCCAAGTGACTTGACAACTACATTTTGCAATGTTTTTAGAATAGATAATTCCATAAAACTGTATTCAAAACTATCAAAAAGAGCAATCCCTGCTAAAAGAACCTGCTTAAACCAGCTCAAAGTGTTTTACTGGTCTTTCAGCATGGCTAAGCTAGATGTTTAGCTGGAAAATTACCCAAACTCCTCTAAATCCAATTGCAAATCAGCTAAGATCTGGTTTAGATGGGCTTGAAAATGGAGGAACGGCAATAGTTGCTAAGGTTGGATTGGTCCTTAACGTTTGAAGGTGTGGCTTTGTGAAGGCCCAGTTCACAAGTGTGAGCGCTCAAAAATAAAGATGAGCTCACATTGATTACTTTTTCTCCATAAAAAAAGATCCAGCACTAGCACATGCAATAAATTCCTCACCTACGCTCCAGTCCCAGGGTGTGTCCATTGATTTATATGGATACGCCTGAACATTTCTAACCCAAAACACCTACGAGTCCAATAGAAATGTCATGAGCGCAGCTGAGAAAGCTCATAAACTCAGGTGAAACACTCCAGGCATCTGCCGTGCAGAGCACCGGAGTCCTGGAAGCAGACCTTTACTATTGACGAACGTGACAGTTCCTCTTCATAATGAATATTATCTAGCTGCAGCTGTTGTAGATAACATACAAGAGGGCTTGATGTGTTGGCAGCTTTGTACAAACAAGTGAGTGAAAGCTACATTTGGAACGCTCGACTATAAGCAACATGAGGACAACGACTCAAACCTGGATTGTGGTTTAGCGCCGTTGAATCGGGCCAACAGCATTAGTGCTGGCAGCAGGTTTGCTTGCGTAAGCTGAAGGCTGACGGGGCAGGTCAGGGGAATGTGTTGTGTCATCTGTAGGCCTGAACGCGTCTACACTGCACTACAGACCTCAATTCATCATCAACCTCATCATCTTCTCCTAATTAACCCTACTCCCCTGTGGAGACAACCCAGCAGCAACATGCCCTCATCCAATCAATCCCGTCCTAGACAAACCCACAGCGATCTATGCACAGGTATGAATGAACAAGTCAAAGGCTTACTGAACTTATTAATCATGTTCAACATTCACAAAAGAAGTTCGGTGAAGCAGCCAATTTGGTCCTACAAAGGTTCTTCTTACTTTAAAAGATCAAAGATTAAAGTAAGATTGACTTTAATCAGAACGGACTTTACAGTATTTATACGGTGTCATTCAATGAGTAGTGAGCCCAGCGCATGATACGTGGAAGAAAAAAATAGATATTGTTCCTATGACTTATTAATTCCTTTGTCACAACTAAATGAGGGAGCGAATTAGTATAAGATGGCCATGATTTAGTAAATGCGGGGACAAATTCTTAATTTGTGACAGCCATCTTGTTTTCATGCAGGGCTCTGTACTTTTCAGATACTTCTCACAAAGAAGTGCAACTGCAGAAATTAATCAAATCTTCCAAATATTATTTTTCGGTAATTACCTTAGAAAAATAGTATTTTTGATTGAACTTATCCAGTGGCATACTTAAAACAGCATGATTTATAGCTTATCAGATGATTTCATAATATTATACAGATTAGTCTCTTGTGACAAACAGAAAGTCACTTTACTCAGTCACAGATACTGAAAAAACGTTCAACACAAATAAAGTTAAAAGCAAAAGAGTGGGATTAAACTGTTCTGACAATGTGTCAAAAATGTAATGGTGATATTTATTACAGATTGAAATAATTTAGTTGTTTATTTACAATGTCAAATAATAAGATATTAAATATAAAATACAAAATATTAATTTAAAAGAATTGAAATATTAAGATGATTTAGTCTTTTTCATAGAAATAATCTGACAGGAAAGGATAGAATCTTATTTTTATTTTTATTTATTTATTTTTTTGCCATAGTATGAGAGTCAAACACAAGGATTCCAAAACTGCTTAAAGACATGTCAAGAACATCTTGGAACTTCTTTTTTTAAACTCTTATCTTAGAAAGTGTATTAATTTGTGCAATGTAGATCTGTACAATTACATATTACATGTGTACATTGTTTTGTTGAGTTTCAAGTGTAGAAACACTAACAGTACAAATAGGTTAAAGGGTTAGTTCACCCAAAAATGAAAATAATGTCATTTAATACTCACCCTCATGCCGTTCCACACCTGTAAGACCTTCGTTAATTTTCGGAACACAAATTAAGATATTTTTGTTGAAATCCGATGGCTCAGTGAGGCCTCCATAGCCAGCAATGACATTTCCTCTCTCAAGATCCATTAATGTACTAAAAACATATTTAAATCGGCTCGTGTGAGTACAGTGGTTCAATATTAATATTATAAAGTGACAAGAATATTTTTTGGTGCGCCAAAAAAAACTAAATAACGACTTATATATTGATGGCCAATTTCAAAACAATGCTTCATGAAGCTTCAGAGCGTTATGAATGTTTTGTGTCAAATCATGATTTGGTTCGTGTGTCAAACTGCCAATGGCTGAAATCACGTGACTCCGAACCGCTGATTCGACACGATGATTCATAACACTCTGAAGCTTCCTGAAGCAGTGTTTTGAAATCATCCATCACTAAATAATTCATCATTTTGTTTTTTTGGCACACCAAAAATATTCTTGTCGCTTTATAATATTAATATTGAGCCACTGTACTCACATGAACCGATTTAAATATGTTTTTAGTACATTAATGGATCTTGCGAGAGGAAATGTCATTGCTGGCTATGAAGGCCTCACTGAGCCATCGGATTTCAACAAAAATATCTTAATTTGTGTTCTGAAGATTAACGAAGGTCTTACGGGTGTGGAACGGCATGAGGATGAGTAATTAATGACAGAATTTTAATTTTGGGGTGAACTAACCCTTTAAGCAAATCCCATGGTTTCCCGTGGTTTCTGATACTTTGGTTCCCTCACTTGGTAGACTTGTGCAATTCAAACATCACATTAACGTGGAATATTATTTAGTGTGTTAATGTTTATGCTTTATGTTTTTCTAATCCATCTCAAAATAAGATAATTCTTTAAAAAAAAAAAAAATGGTAAAATTAATACAAACCCTGAATCACAGCAAAATGAGACAGAATCCACATAAAAAAAAAAAAAAAAAAGATTACCTAAAACAGGGGTGTCCACACTCTGTCCTGGAGGGTCACTGTCCCGCAGAGTTTAGCTCCAGCTTGTCTCAACACACCTGCCTGGAAGTTTCTAGTAATCCTGAAGACGTTGATTAGATGGTTCAGGTGTGTTTAATTAGGGTTGGAGCAAAACTCAGCAGGACAGTGGCCCTCCAGGAGCAGAATTGGACCTGTTTTATCACGATGAGAAGTGATAATCTTATCCACCTTATTTTTCAACACGGAAGTTTTTTGTTAATGTGCAAGACTTCCGATTTATTAGCTGCTATAGGGAACGAGAAGAAGTTGTAAACTGTAAAACGGTTTACGCTACAAACCAGCGTGTTAATAATTAATACAATACATCAAAATAATATGGTAAGAAATACCAGTTTGCAATATCAAGCAGCATAACGACCTGTTTTGTACAGCTAAAAATAACCAGAAGCGAATGACACCGGAAGCCAGACATGTTGGCAGCATCCGAAAACCTAGGCAGCTGACTTGTTGCCTCGCTGCCTTATCAGGCAATGACTTGTAAGGCAGTGTTTGTGCATGAAGAAACCCCACCAAACTGATTTCGGAGAGACTTCTGAGGCAGTTTAATGATCTACAGCAAAACGAGATGAGAAACATTTAATTACTACAGTAGTAATTTCTTACTAGAAATGACATCAAAAGTGGAAAATGGTAGTTAAAAATGTACATTTACACACTAGACAAATGCAACTTTCGGACGCCATCTTTATTTTTCTAGCTCAAATGTCAGAGAATGGAAAGCACAGGATTGTGGGATATCAAAGGCAGCAAAGGATACATCAATGCTGCCTTCAAAAAATGATCAGATAAAGGTATCTCAGGAGAAGTGAAGCTAACATTGGATTCAGACGTGTCTTGATGCCTTCATACTTTGAAATGTGTCCTCCAAAGGCAGCATTTTCCAGTTTTCGGACGCAGCCATTAAATTTACAAATGCCGTGCCCGTTCTGAACTGAAAAATAAGGTGGATAGAAGGGAGCAAAACCAATGGCTAATTAATATTAAAGGTGATAATGAAGGGATTCTTTTTCCAAGATATAAGCAAATGGCTCTTAATTACAGGTGCTCTCTCTCACACACACTTTACGCAGCCTTTGACGCAGCAGTGACAGAAATAACCCCTCATTAGCAGTTAATCATGTTAACCTGACTGAGTGTGCAGTGATGGGGAGCTAACTCGATTTTGCAACAAGAGATTGATTTCTTACAATTAAATGAACAGGTGCGACGCATGTAGAGTTTCAAAATTAAGAGTTCGGAACAATATCTCAAGTTTATTTCAAACAGACTTTGGTAAATAGCCATATTTTCCTTCTTTACAAAGAAGGTGTGACAATTTCAGTGACTGTTTGAAATTTCAAGTGCATGAGATCTTTAAGTTGAAAGTTCAACTTCTAAACAAAGTTTTTCTTAAATGTCCACTTAGAGCTTATTATACACAAAATATGAGATCATAAAAGGTTAAAGCTCTGCAACAAAAGATTTGTTGTTGTTGATGTTTTTGAAAGAAGTCTTACGCTCACCAAGGCTGCATTTATTCGATCAAAAATACAATAATATATTTCAAGATTTATTCATTTATTCCTGTGATGGTAAAGCTGAATTTTCAGCATCATTACTCCAGTCTTTAGTGTCACATGATCCTTCAGAAATCAAATGCTGATTTGCTGCTCAAGAATGAAAACCACCAAAGGGTTACTATGAATCACCATACATAGTGCAGATTCCTAATGTACAATAAAATCTAATGAAATATGCAGAACCATTCAAAGTTTGGACACATTTGACTGAATTTAGGTTTTTATGATCTTAAAAACCTTTACATCCTCTTTATACTTAAATGTAAATAAAATACAAAACAATATTCTACATTAAAATGCATGATTAATAAACATGATTAATTAAAATGCTTCCAAAAGTGCAAAGAAAAACACTAAGCACACATTACCACATATAAAGCAGCTAAAAATATACAGCACACTTGGAGCACATTAAATTAACAACTACACTAAAAGAATCCTAAAATGCATTTAGCTCAGAGCTCTGAACAGTGCAGGTTTCAGACTTACTGCCATAAGTATTCTCATGTGAGCACAAAACAAGCTGCTCTCATGGTCTCATTTAGCCAGACAAACTTTTGTACACCCGCTGTGTCAAGGATACTAGAACTCATAATGGGAAATTATGGCAAACTGGTACTAAAACAGCTTTATATTTCCAAAAACAAAACTACAACTACGTAGAGCTGTAATTTTACCTTACAAATGCTCAGAGGTTTATATGAGCATCTGAAAATAAAACTGAAACATTTAGGCTGACCTGAATTTATGTGGGATCATCTACATGTGCTCTTCCTTCAGAGACAGACATGTTTGATAGTGGCACCTTGTCTGACGACATCCACACAAATACACATATGTTTTGTTTTATTTGTTTTTTTCGAAAGCAACAAGCTAAATGTCTGTTTAATAAGCATTATAAAATACCTCTGTCTGACTATATCGATACAGGTAAGCGTTCAGTGGGCCTTCTTACAGGCTAAAGTGTGATACAACAGCGCCATCTTTCGGCTGGAGTTACACAGTGAGTCTATGCCAAAGGATGAAATAGGCTATTTTCTCTGACAGTGACATATTCTGAGCATGACATTTACCGTGAAGACCCTCAGCATCACAGGTGTAGCTTTACTGCTACATTAAAAAGCTGTTTCCACTGAGTTTTGGTGAAACTTGCTCATTTTTTTTCTGCACTGCGACATTAAACCAACAGTGAAATAAACCATCCCAGATCAAGTGTAATGCAAACTGGTTCTTCTTGTATACTGTAGGCCAGGGGTCATCAACTATATTTGTCCAAGGGCCAGAAATTTTCACTGCAGACACTGTAAGGGCCAGATACTCGTAATATAAAATAAAATTCGAATTGTATCCTAATATGTTATTATTTGATATACTAATTCTAATTCCAAATTTATGTTATTTTTTACATATTACCTGTACTGCTGCAAGCCACCAGGGGGCGATAGCGATATTTTAGGCTTCATATTTGTGAGGCTGTCAAGCTGTCCATCACTGTCAAGCAATTGTGCGCAAATCCCAGGCAAGGAAAATTTTGACATTTGTGAAAAAATGAGCACGTGAAACAATAAAAGATGTTCAATGAGAGAACGCGTTTATCGTCATTCTTGACTGAAGGCAGGCTATGGCACAAGCTACTTTTCAGAAGGCTTTTTTTTCCCCGTTAGATTTAAAAATAAAAACGGTTCTCATTCCGCCTTGAATAAGGCCGGCGACACACTGGCTGCGTGAGCGTCTCAGCTGCGTGGCGTGTCCGTTTTTATTTCGGCTCCCATATTTAACTATTTAACAGGTTGGAGTTTGCACACTGAGACACGCGTCTCAGGCGCGCTCGAGCCACGCAGAAAACGCGTGCATGCTAGAAATAGAACCGACGCGTGTTCCAGCCCTATCGTTCCAGCAACGGGAGTGTTCTCTGGCTAGAGCGCAGAACAGCGGAGTTTGTATGGACCGAAGTGCCTGTCTGAGCTTGTGTTTTGTTGCTTTGACATTGTGGAAAATAGAATAATAGAAACAAAATGTATTAGCGTTTTTACCCGTTATTATCAATCTAAATTAATCTCGTTTTTAATTTAACTTAATTTCGTTTTTCTTTATTTAAATTTCGTTTTTTCTTTATTTAAATTTCGTTTTTCTTTATTTAAATTTAATTTTTTCTTTATTTAAATTTCATTTTTTCTTTATTTAAATATACCCTTACTGTGCCAATTTGTTAGTCAGAAAAATATTAGACTACCTTAAAAGTATTGCTTAATTTAACAGACCTGTGTGTGTGCGTTTTATATCACTAGTGCAGTGACCGTTCTCGGAGCATAAGCCGCTTCCCGCTCACGCTGCTCTGACTGTAGTTTACTAAAAGTTTATTAATTCTGAATGTGTCGCGTCTCGCGTGTCCATCTATATTGCACCAAATGCGACACTGCACTCCCTTGTGAAGTCGATTGGATGAACGGTTCTCGAAATAATAAAAATGCAAACGGACATAAAGACACATATTCCTGCCTTTATTAGAGAGAAAAATATGTTCAGCCCCTCTCTCCGAAGCTTCGAATAGTCGATGTTCGTCAAAAAATGGTATTGGGACCAGCCCTAAACTTTTTCCTCTTACAAGGCTATTCCTGAATTCAGTATTATTCTGGGGCCGGATGGAATTTTCTCGCGGGCCGGATTTGGCCCGCGGGCCGCCAGTTGACGTTGCATGCTGTAGGCTATATAAAATAATAATAATAATAATAATAATAATAATAAATTGTGTGTAGAGAGGAAATATGGGTGTGATTTGTTTTAAATATTATTTAATGTTAAAAATAAATGATTAGGCTATTTAAAAACTATGCCGCATTCATGCTAGATGTTTCACCATTTTCACTAGGCATATTTGATTTATCTGTTCAATAAAATACCTTACTCACCTGTAATAAAAAACGCCATCTCCATGTTTAAAAATTAAAATCCCTAAATTCCCGCCTTTTTGCCAGCTACGGAAGAGGATTAGGGCCAAGCAATAATAAAAAATTAAAACCATCTCGAGATTAAAGTTGTTAAATTTCGAATAAAAACTCGTTAAATTTCGAGAAAAAAGTCGAGATAAAATGTTGAGAATAAACTCGTTAAATTACGAGAAAAAAACTCGTTAAATTTCGAGAAAAAAGTCGAGATAAAATGTTGAGAATAAACTCATTAAATTACGAGAAAAAAGTCATTAAATTACGAGAACAAATTCGTTAAATTATGAGAAAAATGTCGTTAAATTTCGAGAAAAAAGTCGAGATAAAATGTTGAGAATAAACTCATTAAATTATGAGAATAAAGTCATTAAATTGCGAGAAAAAAGTCGTTAAATTATGAGAACAAATTCGTAATTTAACGAATTTGTTCTCGTAATTTAACGACTTTTTTTCTCGTAGCCTAATTTAATGACTTTATTCTCAACATTTTTTCTCGAAATTTAACGATTTTTTTCTCGAAATTTAACAACTTTAATCTCGAGATGGTTTTATTTTTTATTATTGCTTGGCCCTAATCCTCTTCCCTAATACTCTTCCAACAGTCGGCGTATTTTTTAATTCTTTCCAAAACGGATGACTCCCTAGAGTGCTGCTTTTATGTCAACCTTTCTCGCTCGTTGTGACATGTTCCTGCTCCCACACCATAACACTCATCAGTGTAGCCGGAGCAACTTTTCTCGACACACATATGCGAGTAACATATGAATGTGTAATTTCCCGCGAAAACCATCCCGACACATCTAAAATATAAACGCTTATAATAGACTTACCATTGTGGATCATGGTAAGACAAAAACACTTCTTTTAAAGAAAGACTGATGATGTTTTGATTCATTTAAATTGCGAGCAACTAGTGTACCTTAAATAATAATAAAATGGTTCACCTAAAATTTCAGAAACTATAATTGCCATAATTGTAATAAAAAAAGTAAAATTTTAATAATAAAAAATCCTGATCTATTTAGTATACAATATGCTAACCTTTCAAAAGTCTGGGGTCAGTTTGAAAAATACAGTTACAATAGCAATATTGTGAAATATTACAAATATTAAAATACTTTTAAAAAAATTCTATTGTAATATAATTTTAAAATGTAATTTATTCTTGTAATGGCAAATCATTTTTTTTTTTTTTTTTCAAATGTTAAAAAGGAGGCGCTGTACCAACAGTAGAGGTGCAACCAAAAAATCTAAATGCAAATGAGCTGAACAAAGGTGCAACACTCACTTACAGAGCTCACTCTATTACCTAAAAATCTATTTTTTTTTTTTTCAGAATTCTTTAATGAATAGAAAATTAAAGGTGCTGTAGAACGTCTTTTTAAAAGATGTAATATAAGTCTAAGGTGTCCCCTGAACGTGTCTGTGAAGTTTCAGCTCAAAATACCCCATAGATTTTTTTTAAATTCATTTTTTTAACTGCCTATTTTGGGGCATCATTAAATATGAGCCGATTTAGGCTGCGGCCCCTTTAAATGCTCACGCTCCCCGCCCACGGAGCTCGCGCACCCTCAAAATGAATCTTTACAAAGTGTTCGTCACACAGCATGTCTAATCGCGTAAGTATAGTATTTATTTGGATGTTTACATTTGATTCTGAATGTGTTTATGCATTATACACACTGCAAGTGTTTAAAAAATGAAAATAACGAGTCTTGTCTCCGTGAATACAGTAATAAACGATGGTAACTTTAACCACATTTAACAGTACATTAACAACATGCTAACGAAACATTTAGAAAGACAATTTACAAATATCACTAAAAATATCATGTTATCATGGATCATGTCAAATTATTATTGCTCCATCTGCCATTTTTCGCTGTTGTTCTTGCTTGCTTACCTAGTCTGATGATTCAGCTGTGCACAGATCCAGACGTTAATACTGGCCGCCCTTGTCTAATGCCTTGAACATGAGCTGGCATATGCAAATATTGGGGGCGTACATATTAATGATCCCGACTGTTACTTAACATTCGGTGTTATGTTGAGATTCGCCTGTTTTTCGAAAGGTCTTTTAAACAAATTTTACATAAGGAGGAAACAATGGTGTTTGAAACTCACTGTATGTCATTTCCATGTACTGAACTCTTGTTATTTAACTATGCCAAGATAAATTCAATTTTTAATTCTAGGGCACCTTTAAAAGGAACATCATATTAAATTATATAACATAATTTGAATTATTCTAAGCGTCTTTGCTGTCACTTTTGATCAATTTAATGCATCTTTGCCAAATAAAAGTATTAATATCTTTAAAAAAAATGAACCTCTTTATTAAGGTAAAATCATGGTAAAGTTTAGTGAGGACAGATAGCTTCTGTAAGATATCTAATGTATATATTAGATGTAGCAAGCAGCACAAAGTAACACAGGACAAACTTATATGACAAACTTATATGCTTGCTTTTATTAGTTCTGCATCCACAACAGAGGGCTCTGATAAAGAGAAGTAAACTGGTTGGTTGTCTATATTTTGTCAAGAATTACAGAGGCTCTTGACCACAAACAGCATCTTTCTTGGATAAGGCTGGAGACAGAAAGGTCACTTAAAACAACCACAATGTTGAAATAGTATATCTAAATTAATACATCCCAAAGCAAAACTCTAGTGTTCATGGAAAAAATTCCTGCCACGACTCATAAGATAAGCAAATGTCCATGAACGTAATCCACTTCCACTGCCTGCTACAAGTGGAACATAAAATTCACCCTTCATCTGCTTATCATGGAAGCAGTGCTTTCCATCAATGCCTTTTCAGTCCTTGTGGTATTATAAACAATTCACTCTAACTCTCAAGCCTCCTGAATGATTATGGAAATGCTGGTTTATTGTCTTTCTTCAAGCTAGTCATCAGTCTTGGCCTCCATCTCCTCTGCGTCATCATCTCCGTCCACCTCGGCATTCTCCCTCTCCAGCCGCTCTAACTGCCGAGCCAGCTCTGTCTCATCTGTGTCTGTTACGACTTTTGGCTGTGGGGACACAGAAACAGGTCAAATTCAAATGCTACTTTCAAAGCCAACAAGATTTACAGCAGCATTTCTCAACTAAATCTTCAGTTAGCGATGTCTCCATGCCAGAAAAATGGGCTCGTAGAATTTCTCACCTCCATCTGAATGTTGAAGACCCCTCTCTTCTCTTCGATCTTCTCTTTAATGACAGCCATGGCTTGATTGAGCACAGAAAGGCCCTCTGTGCGCTCCAGTGTGGTTGTGGTCATAACGTAACGCGGCGGGGCGATCAAGTTGATCTGCGACAAAAACAATGTAATAGTTAGCAAGTCTGGATCAATAGAAGGTCTCTTTTGGTTTTGAAAAAAAGTTTACATTTAATAACTTTAAAAATCAAGTAAAAATTGCATATTTCCTTAAATCTTGAAGACATGTGAGCATAAATATCTTGATGTTTTTAAATATATTTTAAGTTAAAATATCATGAATTCTTAATTCATTATAAATATAATTTGGTATTTCTTATAAAATAAAAATTACAAACTATAATTGCTGTAAGGGTAATAAAACAGATTCCCTGATAAATTTAGTATGAATCTTAATGAAGTTATTTATAATTATAATAATATCATGAATAATTATGAATATAGTAAAGAATTATATGTAAAAAAAAAAAAAAAAAAAAAAAACAACTTTTAGTTATTAAAAAAAAAATAAATAATACAAAGAATTAAAGAATCGATTCATAAATATCACATTTTGGGGATTCGCATCACAACCTGAACTAACCCTGCCTTTCATAAATTGTCAAATTATTTGATATTTTTAGAGACTTGTTGATCTTGACAGTACTGATGGTCTGAGGAAGACCTCTCTATGATATCACTTCCTGTTGCATGTTTCTGCAAATTGGCTGCATGGTTGATTTGGTTAAAAACAAAAATGTAATGATTAATATTTTAATAAATCCACTTCACTTTTTAAAAATATAAATAATAATAATAATAATAATAATAAATAAAATAATATGCCAAACTACTTAAGATTTTCTTATTTAAAATTGTATTATTTTAAAGAGGATCTCTTATTTTTGTTATATATCAGGGCATTTTTAATCACCTTTTTGTTCCACACCACCCTAAAAATATCAAAATTAATTTAAAAATTAAAAACATGTTCAACATAAACAAGGTGTATTCAAGTCGCTGTATGTATGAATTGAATTTTTAATGCATTTTTGAATAAATGAATATATGAAGAGTTCAGACCCATAAGCAGCTAAACATCACCTCCGTTAAAAAATGAGACAATGGTATTGAGTGAGCGCTCTCCGCACATCTCCGCTAAATCCCAGTGTCAGCCCATTCAGAAATACAGGTTCGTTGGCAGAAACCGCTAAACGCCACTTCCCTTTGTCAGCAAAAGCCTCCGAGTCCACAGAAGAACCAATCAGAAGACGCAAATCGAATCATATGATTTCAAGATGAATGACGGTGTGCGTGAGCTGCTTTCAATTGCCGAGCTGCAAGTTATCATGTTTTGTCCATCGTTACAGTGGTAGTGACAGGATTTCGTGAGTAGCGAGTAAACAACAGTGTTACGTTTGCTGCTGTAAAACTGACAGATACGGATGTTTTACTATGTCTAAAAAAAAAAAACTCTTGGTATCTGTTTGTACCTTGATTGGCATGCACTCTGTTGAACACGTCAGTCCAGCCCTCAAAGCATCTTTCACTGCATCTATGCCCTCATAGCCATAGCAGGCCACCTCAATGTCCGCTCTAATCTTGACAGCCTGCGGAGTGAGTCGTCTGTTGATGTTGTCAATCAGGACAGCCCTTTCCTCCTCTGTCAATTCCAGACAATCTAAAATGGATGGGTCCCTACACAGAAAAAGAAACCACATCTTTTTCAGAAACAAGGTCATTTCATTGCCAATAGTCGATAAATGAATGCATACTTACGACACAGCCTGCTTAAAGATGTCATAGGCACCGTATCCAGGCCGCTTGTACTTCTCATCGAACACCCAAGCGGTTCGCAGGTACAGACTCTCGAGCTGCTCATCTTTGGTGTACTCTAGGACTTCAGCTACGTGCCTCAAAATGCTGTAAACCTATAACAAACATACAAACAGCATCTATGAAACCACTTCCTCAAGTGTTCAGCTGGACAAGGTAAGTCACCTTTCATTATGTAGCACTTTATACGATACAAGAGTAATAAACAGGAAAACAGCGATCAATGATACAAACTTCAAATGTAAGACAAATTCTAATTCTGCTGAAAAGCAGAATTAAGGAAGAAGAGTAGTGTCATTATTCAGTTCAAGTCTTGATTCAATTCAGTTCAATAACTGTGTAAAGTTCATCAATTATGAAACAAGTTCAATACGGCTATAAGCAGCTCTACAGAAGACAATAGTGCCATCATTATGCAGCTCAAGTCAATTCAGTGTTGATTCAATTCAGTTCAATAACAGCATCGGATGTTGCAAAATTAGTACGTTGAATCAGTTATAACACAGCTCTGTGTCATTATCCAGCTCAATTCAGTTCAAGTTCAAGACAACATCTTTTTAGTCACCACTTGACCCAATAATACTGACACTTACGATCACTGCTTTTAGCTTCTGACCAAGGCTGTATCTCAATACTAGTTTTACTTGATCTTAGTGCTGCGTTCGACACTACAGATCATAAAATACTCTCAGATCGACTACAAAATTACACTGGTATTCAGGCACATGCATTAAGATGGTTTAGATCGTACCTATCAGACCATCACCATTTTGTCTATTTAAATGGGGAAAAATCTAAGATAACGTCTGTAAATTATGGAGTGCCGCAAGGATCTGTGTTAGACCCTCTGTTCTGTTGTTTCCAATATATATATGCTGCCACCTGGTAATATTATAAGAAAACACAGAATTAGTTTCCACTGTTATGCCGATGATACTCAGTTATATATTTAAACACGACCAGGTCAGCCTCTTGTGAAGACTTCAGATGCCTCAACACTTGTGAAGAGATGACCCAAACCCCTGCGAGGACTTCAGATGATGCAACTCTGGATCAACATGCACCAATGCAAATTTTTTTTCATTTGTTAACATGTATTCATTACTTCCATGAACTCATCGTTTCTGCCTTAAATTAATATATTGTTTAAATTAATAGATGCATGATTTGTATATGTACATATGTGCAAATCACCATACAGATAAATATGAATTGAGCTTTTCTAATTTTTATATATATATATATATATATATATATATATATATATATATATATATATATATATATATATATACACATAGATACATGCATATATACATATAAAACACCTTGTCACTAGTCACAGCACTCATGTATTGTTGCCCTATTGCTAGTTTGATGGCTTCTATTATTCTCATTTGTAAGTTACTTAAATGTAAATTAAATGTAATCAAATTAAATGTGATTAAATGTAGTTCAAGATCGATCATATTAATGAATATTTAGAGTCTTTAAAGGATTAGTTCACTTTCAAATTAAAATCCTGATAATTTACTCACCCCCATGTCATCCAAGATGTCCATGTCCTTCTTTCTTCAATCAAAAAGAAATTTAGGTTTTTGATGAAAACATTCCAGGATTATTCTCCTTATAGTGGACTTCAATGGACTCCAAACAGTTGAAGGGCAAAATTATAGTTTCAGTGCAGTTTCAAAGGGCTTTAAATGATACCAGACGAGGAATAAGGGTCTTATCTAGCAAAATGATCGGCCATTTTTGAAAAAAAAATAAAAATGTAAGTTTTATAAACACAAACAATCGCTTTGCAAGTGCTTCCGTATTCTTCAAAAAGCTTACGCTCTATGTCAGCTTTTTGAAGAATATGGAAGGCGGTCTGGCAGAAGCACTTGCAAGGCAATCATTTGAGTTTATAAAGCATATACATTTTTATTTTTTTTAGAAAATGACTGATCGTTTCACTAGATAAGACTCTTATTCCTCGTCTGGTATCATTTAAAGCCCTTTGAAGCTGCACTGAAACTGTAATTTTGACATTCAACCGTTTGGAGGCCATTGAAGTCCACTATAAGGAGAATAATCCTGGAATGTTTTCATCAAAAACCTTAATTTCTTTTCGACTGAAGAAAGAAAGACATGAACATCTTGGATGACATGGGGGTGAGGACATTTGAATTTGAAAGTGAACTAATCCTTTAAACCTGGTCAAAGTGTTCAAAGTGTATTCACCATTAAACAGGAAAGGCATACTCACAGTTTTAGATTTCGTGAACTTGTCTTCGCATTTAATGGCCTCTTCAGGTGACACTCTTCTTTTGGATAAATCAATGTAGCCTGTGGAAATGTGAATATCACAGGATAAAATAGATGAAAAAAAAAAAAAATCAAGAAGCTTAATTTCAAACACAGTCCCACCTTTCTCCTTATCCACACGAATGACCACCACACATTCATTGCGTCCGATGCGGATGAGTTTGTTGATGGACCTGATTCGTCTTCTGGAGAGCTCGCTGAGCAGGATCATGCCCTCAATGTTGTTGTACTCCAGCAGACTCACATAGGCGCCCATCTCCGCTATTGATCTGACATTGACCATCACCACATCTTCCACCTCTGGAAACCGGTGCTGGTAGAACCTACAGCTGAGTCCTGGCATCTTGAACCTGGCAGAAGGAAAACTCTAATGTGAGAATGCTGTCTAAGTAGAAAGCTCACTAGGTTTTGAGACACAGCCAGAGGATGTGCAATGAGAAAAGCTTCTCAGTTAAACAGCTATTTACATGGAAAAACTTCTCTAAAGTGTGAAACAATGTAAACGGCAAACCATAGACTATAACTGGGAGACTAACTGAAATGAAAACAATTTAAGTTATCACAAACCACCACATTACTTTCTGTCACAACAACCATCATCTCTTTCACTTACCGATATACAGGAGAAATGTGTACTAGAATTTAGTTAAAGTCCGTTGTTGGATGATGAAAATTCAAGTGCATTTATACAAAATAAGACGTAAGGGAAACGGAACAGCGCTGTCTATGCTCTCTGTTTCATCAGCATGTTGAAAACAGGCGGAAGCGGAAGTCACTCTTTTGTTCGTGGCTTGTTGAGTTGCTCTGTACCGCCATCCAGTGATTCGGATATTTGAAAATTATTTATTTTGTTCTTTAAAATTCCCATAGTAAATATTTACATTATGTAAACACATAGACAGTATTCATAACTCATTATGTCACATCATGGTACTTCTATTTAATATCAATATCTCAATATTTATTGAGAGTGGTTTGTTATGGGTTTGTCCAGGTCACATTATAGGTTTGGTTTCCTATACTTACCAAGGCCGGATTTTTAAATCAAAATAGCAAAACAGTAATATTTTGAAATATTATTACAATTTAAAATAGCAGCAATATGTACTTTATTTCTGTGATGGCAAAGCTGAATTTTCAGCATCATTACTCCAGTCTGTGTCACATGACCCTTCAGAAATCAAGAAACATTTCTTATTATCAGTGTTGAAAACAGTTGTGCTGCTTAATATCTTTGTCTGGAAACTATTCAAGATTGTTTGATGAATAGAAAGTTCAAAAGAACAGCATTTGTATGAAATAAATATTTTATAACAATGCAAAAGTCTTTACTGTTACTTTTGATTGATTTAAAGCGGAACTCGGTAAGATTTGCGAAGCTCCCCCTACAGGTTCCTTCAGTGAATCACACTGTCGTAAATACTCCAAGCGCAGCTCTGGTCTACAACGACTACAACGCTCACCAGCGCAGTAGATTTCCAAATACAGTAGGCTACAAGAAATCTCGATGGAGGTGGGTAATTTTCGAAATTGTCTTATAAAGTCATAATATATACATTGTTTTTGAATTACCGTAAAGCATTTTGTCACTCTCGCGTGAACGTGAACATGAGGCGCGATTGTGTCGGGTTGGCGCAGCTCAACTTACAAGTGCTGTTTTCTGGCGTAGACGTGCCAGAGGGGGTTAGTGCTCGCCTCAAACACACCACTACAAGTCAATTAACCATCGTAAGGACTTAGAAAACTATTTATGAAGGTAAAAAAGTTACTTAGTTCTGCTTTAATGCATCCTTGCTGAATAAATGTATTAATTTCTTTCAAAAACACTTTAATTTTAATGTGTCCTCGTTACAGTATCTAATCATACATTTAAGTAATATTAATTAACTACATGTACTTAAGTTATAGGGCTTGGTTAGGGTTAGTTGCATATAATTATGCGTCATTTACTGTTATTACTTCAGCAAGTAACGTTTGACAAAGACACTGTATAATAAATAGTTACTAATTATTAATATTTTTAGGATAATTAAAATTAGTATTTTATTTTCATGACAACTAAGCACAATTTTCTCAGCAGTCTCATAACTGTAATGCATGTGGATATTTTACTTTTGAGTTTGTAATTTTTATTATTGTAATGGAGCAGCCCAATGAAAATCATCTTGCCAGAACAGTGCAAAAATGTGAAATAGAGGAGACCAGGGATGGTTGTAGCATTTTTGACATTTTTGTCTGTATCTTGAAGTTCTTTTAAGTCAGTGCGTTCAAAATGTGATTGAAACTTAGTTACAAGTGTCAACTTAGTTACAAGTGTACAACATCTTTGCAGCACAAACAGAAAATGTGTGGTTTAGTTTCAAACACGTGGAGTTAAATGTTATAATTCACCCCATAGTCTGGGTTAGTTGTAACAGTCCCTGGTGTGAGATGTAATATTATGAAATAAGGATTATAAAAAATAAAAATAAATAAATAAATAATTCAACTATTTTATTCAACTAAAACTTTTTTACATAATTGGTGAGTGTGCATGTAACAAAAATGAATAAAATGAGCAAATGCTCATTTTACATCCCTCAATTTGTCTTTCTCTTCCAAGACTTAAGCCAGGGGTGTCCAATCCTGCTCCTGGAGGGTCACCATTCTGCAGACTTCAGCAACAACCCCAACTAAACACACCTGACCAGCTAATCAAGATCTACTAGGCATACTAGAAACTTACGGTCAGGTGTGTTGAGGCAAGTTGGAACTAAACTTTGCAGGACAGTGGTCCTCTAGAACAGAGTTTCGACACCCCAGACCTAAGCATACTGTAATAAAAAAAAAGAGAAGAAGCATAAATACAACTAAAAATTTATTTGGGGGAGGCTGTAACATGCTTCATTGATGTTACAATTAACCCAGAGTCTTGTAGCCATGAACTAGCTCACCTTACAGCTAACAGCCAAAACATTGGCACTAACAACTTGAATGAAAAATATCTACACAGACACACAATAAACGTAATTTAACTTTGATGAGTTTAACTGCAAAGCAGGAATGGCCATAACAAAAATGAATGAAGTAAAAAAAGTTACTTTCTGACATCAAAATGTTTGCCACAGGGCTTTACTTTCCTGCATGTGCAATCAGGACTAAACTGAGCATGTGTGAAGTGAATCAGATGATTTGTAACTTGTTCCTGATTGGAGAAATTGGAAGCGTTACAACTAACCCGTGTTACAACCCGGTCTCCCCAGTAGAAAACCATGAAATACTAAGTACTTCACAATTCAATTTTCCCAGATTAAATAGAACAAAATAATTCTTCATCAATAAGTAATTTTTATTTAAAGGCCCTTGTGGTGAAAATCAAGTTTTTAATGTTGTTTATATGTCTATGTCGTGTTTTTAATGTGCTTTAAGACAAACCATGTGACAATTCATACGTCAACACCATTGCTGAGAATTTTCTCCTTGTGTGAACCAGTGTTTCAGACGTCACAAACCACCTTGTAACCAATCACGTCAATGTGTGATCATCAACGACTGGATATCTGAACTGGTGAGCGGAGGCGGGGCTAATTTGCATATTCATAGAACTGCATATAATAAATGAGGCAAGGGTCAAGACTTACATTCAAGCTATTTAAGGCATTTATTTTTTCCAAGGAAAAAAAAACGTTTAAATGTGTCATTTTGATGATCAAAGATGAGTTTTAAGGAATAAAATTGACTATAGGGGGACTTAAACTCCAAAATCAGCCCCTATATTTTATAATGTATTTTAATTCATAATTTGTTTTCCAACGCAGTTCTACTCTAGGAATTAACAGGTTGAGGCATAACACCTTCATTATTTTTTCACTTACCTGGAAAGCTGATGTTTTGAATTAAAAAGAAAATGCTTGCACTGAATCTTCATGAACTAACACAACTACCATCACATCCATAAAAAACAAGAGACAAACACTATTAATCTGGGCTTTAATTCACTTGTATAATTCATACAAAAACAGTTGAGAAGGAAAGGTGATTCTTCTTTTACATTCATTAATTCTACTTCCAGTTGACTGGCATGTAACTAGATCACATGAGACACAGCGGGTTACCGGCTCCGTCCACACTCAGAACACAAACCAAACTGTAGTGCACAAGAGTAAAAACCTCAACGGTGTGTTTTCCTAGTGGCTGAGCTATTCTGTACATTAAAAAAATATTCAGGTTGTTTTCTAAATACACATCGATTATCTTAAGGAAAAAACAAAAATAACATAAAAACAGTTCTGCAGAACAAATCTCAGTAAAGCTGCTCCCAGTGTGTGCTTGAATCAGCTTTGGAGATAATACTTGCCTGCAATAACTGACAGTCCTTCCTTTAAAAGAGTTGTTACCAATCATACACACACACACAGATGATTTCTGTCCATCAAGATCAAGTGTTCTCTACTTCCAGCATTTGCACTCGCACACCCCAAAATCATGCATTCACAAGCATATGAATCAACACACACAATCTCACCTCAACACAGAGCTGATGTTTCATACTTTTGATCATTTAAAGTCATGGAAAACCAATGGGAGAATCTCATGAAACACATCCAGGTGAAATTACACCCCAAAATCACATGGAAAAAAAAAAATATATTGCATAAAGAAAATGGAGCCTATTTTTCGGACCATATCATTTTCACAAAAATTAAGCATTTTTTTTCTTATTACTGGTAAAATATTTGACATTTACTTTTTTTTTTTGCTGTTGTCATTAAAAGTGATTCAGATATCGAACAGTATTTTGACTATTACAGTATAAAACCTATATAATCTATGATTTTATAAGCACAAATTAAGGGCAGTACAATAAATATTTGATGAAGTTCATCTATTTCTCATTTTTTTGTATTACGTTGATGAGAATTGAGGAAAAAACGCTTAATTGTTAATATCACAACGCTGAATGAAAGCCCATAATTTTCTTTCTTTCTTTCTGATTTAGGGTGAAATATGACCAGGACATGTTCTTCTCAAGTTTCATGAGACCCTAATAATGTAAAGCATCACCATAAGTTAAAACACAAGCCCTTTGCTCATGTTGAAATGGGTAAAACACAACACAGAACCTTCAAATCCAATCAAAAACAAACCACGAAGGAAACATTTTAAATTGTGCAGAAGCATTGACTAAGACTAGGCCGTGCTGACGCTCAGATGGTGAACCTCATTGTATTGCTGTCAAATACTGTTTACAATACTGGTTACACTTCTGAGTGCTGGAAGTGCGTGTGAATACTGAGACAGAGAGCATAGACTTAAATGTAGCCACTTACATGTTGCAGCTGTGTTCAGAAGTGGCCTAGGAAACTCTCAAAAAACCTGAAGTTTACTGTCGAACTCTGTCATAGGAACACCAAGGCAGCGCCACAAGGATAGAAGGCATCAGTCGCTTCAACAGTTATCCCTTTTAGTGTCTTGAAAGAGTTGTTCAGACACAATGGGCACTGAACTCACATCAGAGGTTAAGGGTGAGAAGAGGAAAGAACAGAATGTACGAACGTCGTTGTCCACTAATAATGTCAGGGAGCCCAAAGTGTTCTGAAGTCTGAATATCTCATTGGACTTTTAAAACGGTGCCTCGCTGCTTTCCCACAACGCAAACCCATCTCCACATTTGTCCAAAAACTTTAAAAATACATAGAGAATATTTACAATCATAAATAGTTATCAAAAGCAGTATAGAAGCCCTAATTCTACTGCTGCACCAAGTGCTGGTAACTCTCTCACTGGAATGTGGGTAAACGGACTCAAAAACACACCATGATCAAACAAATTATGACATAAAAACTCATTCCCGACAGCGCAGTGCAGACAGACACTTCTGTCCAGGTCTGAGGGCGCGTGGTGTCCTTATCTAGTGTCGAATCCTGTAGTGTAAAAACAGCGGTATTGAGCCAACTCTATGAAACCCGAGAGTGTGCGATTCAGTCTGCTCTTCACTGACATCCGTCTGCTGAGGGGTGGCTGTGAGTGGGGTTCATCTCAGCGCAACCAGGACGAGGGGACCCACTGAGGTTCAGTGTCTAGTTTATTGATGAGACGCAGCAGCTCCTGGTAGGCCTTGTCCTGGTCAGTGTTCACGATGGCGGCGTCAAACAGGTGGCCGAAGTTCTGCTCCATCTCCCGGGCCTTCTCGATAATGTCTCTCAGCTCCTCGGGCTAAAATGAAAAAGAACAACAAGGGTGTGAAACCATGAGAATGGGAGTGGATGTGTTGTCACAAGGCCAGTGCACCTTTGGCTCTAGTCGGACGCCGTTGGGGTTACTTGGGCCGATTCGCCATGTTATTGACATAATGAAACAAGGGCTGCATCAGAAAGCTTAGGCAACTGACTTGTTCCCTCACTGACATATCAGGCAATGACTTTGCAAGCAGCGTTTGCACACGAAGGTACCACACGATACTGATTTCGGACAGACTTCTGAAGCAGCATAAAAGTTTAATTATGTACAAAAAAATTATTTAATAATTACAATACTGATTTCTCAGACGATCATCTTTATTTTTTCAGCTCAACTGTCATCAAATGTATCAATCGAAGGTATCTCAGTTGACAGGATGTGACACGATCATTGGATTCAGACTTCTGTATGCCGCCTGTGAAGGCAGCATTATTCAGCTTTTAAACACAGCCAAGGTCTCGAGATGACACGAGTACATCATGACATTCGACTAGCGCAGTGGTTCCCAAACTTTTTAGCTTGGAGTACCCCCTGAAGGGATTACCACCCTTCCGCGTACCCCCTCTCTTCCACTTCGACTGCAGTCACACCTTTACCATTAAGGGACAAAATTTGCCCCCTAAATTGATTTTCCAGTGCATTTTTTTACCTTTATGAATAACTTTATTTATTTTATAATGTTTTAAATAAAAAAAATGTTCAATAGAGAAATTTGCAATGTTGGTAAAATTAAGTAAAACTTTTAAATATTAAACTAAAACCGCCAGTAGGTGGCAGCAAGTCACTGTTTTTATGAGTGAGTCATCGAGTCATTCATTCAGTAACGAAACAAGTGGCTGTGAATGAATCATTGACTCACTGACTCTCACAATTCACGATTCAAAGCCGCAGAATTGTTCGCGAAACACAGACGTGTGTTGTAGTTCTGCTGTGGTTTTCGTTAGAACTATTATTTCATTGCAAAATAGAGTAAATATGACAGTACTGTGTTTAAAATGTACGTTTTATTTATTGACCTGTTGTATAATGTCATGTTTGCAGTCATGTGGATATTTGGGAACAATTGCATTCTTGCTCGTTATCATCATTAAATACAAGATGTTTTTTTGTATCGGAGAAAGTTTGAGTCTTAAATCGAAATTAATCCATTATCTGTGTCTGTATTTGTTCTTCATGCGAGTAAGTGCTAAATTCCCCACTTTTACAAAGGTGCATTGTCGAGAACGGCAGTAATTTAGCGCGATTTAAGGCAGCTTGCAGTCTACGCAGTCTATCATATGCATGCCATGCTTGTGTGGATACAGTCATTTTTGACTTCAAATGATGAGTTAATCTAAATGTACTAGATTTACGACATTTTGGCAGTTAGAAATACATGCTCGATTTTAATATTATTTTAAGGTAGAATTAAATGAACTACTCATTTTGTTCGCGTACCCCCTTTTGTCACGTCACGTACCCCAGTTTGGGAACCACTGGACTAGCGCATGCTTACATAGAACAACAATGGAAAATCAGCATGGTGGAATGCAATGACACATTACGTGTGAATGGCCCCTAAGAGTTGATTCTTTAGGGCCGATGTTTACCTTTGGGTTTTTGTTGTCTTTAGCTAAGAGGGCTCTCAATCTCTCCTGGGATGGAGGAGCGATGAAGATGATGTAGGGCTTGAGGTCCGAGCTGCGCAACACCTTTAAAGACTAAAAAGAGAGAAGAAAGTAGTGAGTAACACGATTTCTAAATGAAATGCACATAGTACTTGCTTTGCAAAAATGCTAGGAAAGCGTGCTCCTAGGGGGCCATCTTTCAGAAAAGTTTAGCTCCAATCCTAATTAAACACAACCTGAGCCAGCTAATCAATAGTGTTGCTGAAATTAAAAAAATGTGCTGCTTTGAGCGCTGTTGAGCGGAATCGTAAACACCTCTGATTGGCCATTGTGTTCACACACTCAACAGATATGTCTGTGATTGGCTACAATGATCAACGCACGGTAGCGTGTGAAAGCACACGGATGTGTTAGAAAGTGTTTTGAATGCAGGAGTGGGAGCATTTGAAAGCAGGCATCTATCAGTGGACCGGCTCACTGATAGATGCCTGGTTTCAAACGCTTCCGTGTTTATCTGTGCAAGCGTTTGGTGAAGAGCGTCATTGATGTCTATTTACAACATGTTTTTAAAGTGTTGATCATTGTAGCCAATCACAGACATATCTGATGAGCACCTGAACACAATGGCCAATCAGAGGTGTTTACGAATCTGCTCAACAGCGCTCAAAGCAATACATTTTTTAAATTTCAGTACCAACTTGGTACCGAAGTCTGTACTTTTGATAACACTACTAATCAAGATCTTCAAGATTGCTAGAAACATCCAGGCAGGTGTAAGTGTGCAGGTGTGCCAAATCCTGCAAATCCTGCAGGATCCTGCTGTTTCTGAAGAGATCCATCTCACCTGAGTGTGAACACACAGAAGGCAGATTTTGCCCGTGTTGATGACCTGTCGGACCGAGTCTGTGCTGGTACCGTAGAGGTTCTTTTCAAACTCTCCGGACTCTATGAACTTCCCTGCCGCAGAGTCCATCTCAAAAGCCTGACGGGACACAAAGTGGTAGTCGCGGCCATTGACCTCAATATCACGACGGCTTCGTGTGGTGTCTGTGGCAAAGAGAGTTTCTTGTTCAGGACTTTACAGTAAAATAAGCTGATAAACAACAATTAAAAGGGAGTTTTCAGACACTTACGAGGAACAGCGCCAGCAAACCTGTCCGGCTCACTTGAGAGGAGTCTTTGTCTGAGCTCATTTTGCCCACAGTTCGGTGGGCCGATTAGAGCGATGGGCCGTTTGCGATTGGCTGGCTGGTGGTACAGTGCCATCTCTTCATATGTGAGAATCTCCTCGTTATCAAAATCTGCAGAGCAAGAAGAAACACTTTAAGCCCAAAGTATACATTGGTTTTTTTTTATGCATAAGCTAGGGGATGCATGAAGTGTGCAATGTAAATTTTTTGCACTAATTGCACAAATTTTAAGTACTTTTAAGACCTTTTAAGACCTCTCAGCACGTACACTTGCATTCCAATATTTGTCGGAAGAGACTCACCATCATTTTTGTTAGCATTGTATTGCATCTTCTTTCGCTTCTTCTTGTTCTTTTTAGCACACCAGAGTTTTCCTGACAACAGAAGATGAGCGTTAATGAGAATGAAGAGCTGTGCACGTATGTGCTTAGGAGTGTGCATGAGCGCTGCGACCCTAACCTGACTTCTCAGGCTCTTTATCCTCCTCTATGGTTTGCTTCATTGCCTCTCTCTGCTGCTGGAAACTTTTGCCTGGACAATCAAATGAGAAAAAGACATGCAAGTATTAAAGGTAATGTCAAAAAACTAGTTAGAAATATTTAAACGCAGATCTGGATCCACAGAATATTATGTGAGATAGTGTACCAGGGACCAGGCCAGCAAGAGGCTGGTTGTCTTCATCCCCATCTCTGTAGGCCTGCCACCAGTTGGGGTCATCCTGGCTGATTATGTGGAGGATGTCTCCCTTCTGAAAGCACAGGCCGAGCTCTCGGCACGGCACGTAGGGGTCATCTGAGGGGTCGTAGTCAAAATGCGCCTTCACGTGCATCTGGGTGGGATATTGGTTTAATCATTGATTAGTTTTATTTTTGCACTGCTTCATTTAAGCAACAATTAATTCAGTTCTGACTGAAGGCCTCACCACAGTCTCTTTAATGGGAGGTGGTTTGATCTGCGCGCTGGGGATGAGAACAAAACTGAGTACGCCATGCATGTCCGCCTGTGAATACAGCAACATAAACCATTCAGAAAACCATTATTTTGTTAACGTAAAGGGATAGGTCACCCAAAAATGAAAATTATCCCATAATTTACTCACCCTCAAGCCATCCTAGGTGTATATGACTATATTCTTTCAGACGAACACAATGAGAGATATATTAAAAAAAATTTCTTGGCTCTTCCAAGCTTAAATAATGGTATTGAATGGGGCTCAAGAAGCCCAAAAAAAGTGCATCCACTCATAAAAGTAATCCACATGGTTCCAGGAGGCTAATAAAGGCCTTCTAAAGCTAAGTGTCGATATGTTTTTGTGAGAAAAATATCCATATTTAAAACTTTTCCGTCGACCCCTGACCCAGTTCAAACAAATAGTGCTGGGCAACAAAGCTCCTCTTCTCTTATATCGAAATCCTCCATCATTTCTCTTTAAAAATTATCATTTTAGATTTCTAATTTGTGACCAGTGTTTTGTTCAATCCTCTGTGCTTCCGCCCGAACTAGACGGCCATTGCCGGAAGCCAGTTATTATAGTTTATAAAGTTTTAAATATAGATATTTCTTACAAAAGCGCATTGTTTCACTTTAGAAGGTCTTTATTAACCCCCTGGAGCTGTATGGATTACTTTTAGGATGGATGGATGCACTTTTGGGCTTCAAAATCTCGAGCCCCATTCACTACCACTATAAAGCTTAGAAGAGCCAAGATATTTTTTAATATAACTTCGATTGTGTTCGTCTGAAAGAAGATAGTCATATACACCTAGAATGGCTTGAGGGTGAACTATTCTTTTTAATGTTTTAAAATCAGAAACCTAATAGACTTTTACATCTTTTTCTTCTTCCTGCCTTCTTTCTATAAAATTAATTACCAGGATATCGAAGACCTCGTTGACGTCTTTGCCACGGATTTCCACACCGTTGATCTCCAGGATCTCGTCTCCTTCGTGCAGCAGGCCGCTGCGTTCTGCCGCCCCTCCTTTCACAATGCGGCTGATGACCACGCTGTCCATATCGTTTCTAACAGTCGCTCCCTGTATAAATACATGCACATTAAGCTAAACATGAGTCAAAAGTCAAGAGGTACATAATTTGCTGAGGAGAGGCAGTGAAAGAACGTCCTCACCAATGGGATGTCCTTGGCTTTCTCAATCCGCACGATTTTGACAGTCTCCCCGCCCCACTGGGTGAGAGTCTCACTTGCACTGACAGAAGAAACAAGTGGCTCCAGCTGCATCTCTTGTTCAGCCACACTGTCATGGGCCATCATAAGTGCCTGGAGGATATAGAGAGAGCCAGAGATGATGGTTTATATTCAGGATGAAAGCCACTGAGTTCTACAGAGTAGACATGAGTCTGACCTTAACGTCATGTTATAGAGTTCAAAGAGCTCAGGCCCTCGGACAAGGATTGTGATTTCAGCAGCATAAAGGGAGATATGGGGGAATGTGAGGATGTGTGTACATGTGATGGTGACAGACCTGCACGTGAGGCGTCGTGAGCAGGTTGCTTAGCTCAAGTCCATCCTTCTGTGAGCTGTTGTGCATCATGACCTCGACCTGTGAGGACAGATTCAACAATCATCAATCAGGTCATCACATAAATACAACACAACTACTACAGCGATGTTGTTAAAGGCATAGGTTCACCCAAAAATGAATGATTTACTTGCCCTAAAGCATCCAAGGTATACATGACTATATTTTTTCAGATGAACACAATTGGTTCAAAGTAATAGGGCTGTGCAACAAACTCAAGCTCCTCTTCTCTTATATCAAAATCCTCCAACATTTCTCTCTCGTTTTAGACCTCTAATTTTTGAACGGTGTTTTGTTTTGCTCTATCCTCTGCACTTCGTCAATAGTTCATACGTCAGGTCAGAGGGCACACTTCCCGCTGGAACTTGACTCTTGTACAGCCATTGCCGGAAGCTAGTTATTGTAGTTTTCAAGTGTATTTTTTTTTTCTTACAAAAACCTATCAGCTTCACTTCAGAAGGCCTTTATTAACCCCCTGGAGCCGAGTGGATTACTTTTATGATGAATAGATGCACTTTTTGGGCTTCAAAATCTCGAGTCCCTTTCACTACCATTATAAAGCTAGGAAGAGCCAAGATATTTAACTCTGATTGTGTTTGTCTGCAAGAAGATAGTCATATACACCTAGGATGGCTTGAGGGTGAGTAAATCATGGGATAATATACATTTTTGGGTGAACTATCCCTTTAACAAAGTACCATAAAGTAGAGGTAGTGATTTCAGCAGGTTTCCTTTAGGTTTTTATAAACACAGTACAGCTTTGTATCATGGGTTCAAAAAAATGGGGGCCTCGAAGAGATTTCTGAAACGCTCCTACAGATACAAGTCATTGCACTCTACCATGTTTAAATAATTTACGGATATAGAACATGTAGTATAAAGGGACATTATTGGAGAAAAACAGTATTTATGAGAAGATGAAATAACATTTCAAGCTCTTGATGAGCACTGTATGAGATGTGCCCACATTTGAATAGGCTGTCCACACTGCCTCTGTCCCATGAGAGAGAGTATTACTGTGAGAGCAAAGCACAGGTCAGTGGATCTGGGTCTTAATGAATACGGAGGACAAGGCAGATCTCTGTCTGGTATTGTCCTGAGAGAACCAAAAACAACAACCATGAGTATATCAGGCTCTCATTAGCACTTCACACAAGAGTGACTCCAACTAAAGAGCCTTTTCACCAATCATTTGTGCACATACTCAATCATTTGGGCAGCTACAAATGTCAGTTGTGCCATCAGGCAATCGCACTGTCATGACGTAATTTTCCTATGATTAGTCAAATGGCATTGACACAGCATGATTATATCTCAATTATACATATGAACAGACAAACTAAATGTTGTCAATGTGCATGTTTTAATTTTTTCTACTCTGGTTACAGGTATGTTGGTAATATGGAACAGAGGTGGTTAAAGGATTAGTTCACTCCAGAATTAAAATTTCCTGATAATTTACTCACCCCATGTCAACTAAGATGTTTGTCTTTCTTTCTTCAGTCGAAAAGAAATTAAGGTTTTTGAGGAAAACATTCAAGGATTTTTCTCCATATACTATAGGGTATTGTCTAGCGAAACGATCAATCATTTTCTAAAACAAAAAAAAGAAAATAAAAATTGATATACTTTTTAACCACAAATGCTCGTCTTGCACTAGCTCTGTGATGCGCGTTCCATGACTACACACATTACATAATCACGTTGGAAAGGTCACGAGTGAGATAGGCGGAAGTACCGACCCGGTGTTTACAAAGCGAATGTGCAAAGACTAAGTGAAACGCCCGCTACATAAAAAAGGGTAAAACAACGATGTCGGATGATTTTGAAGCTGGAGGAGAAACAGAGATGGAGTTTTCCCCCCTACCCTACTGTGCCGTGCCTAAGTTACGCGTGACCTTTCCAACGTGATTACATAATGCGCGAAGACATGGACATGCATTGAATAGCTAGTACAAGATGAGTATTTGTGGTTAAAAATTATATACATTTTTTTAATTAAATTTTTAGAAAATAACATTAATTTTGCTAGATAATAATAAAAATGTTATATAGCGCTTTTTCTGGACACTCAAAGCGATTTACATATTGAAGGGGGAATCTCCTCAACCACCACCAAAGATAAGACCCTTATTCCTCGCCTGGGATCATGTAGAGCTCTTTGAAGCTGCACTGAAACTGCAATTTGGACCTTCAACCCGTTGGTAACTGTTGAAGTCCACTATATGGAGAAAAATCCTGGAATGTTTTCCTCAAAAACCTTCAATTTCTTTTCGACTGAAGAAAGAAAAACATATAAGAAATTTTAAGTCTGGAGTGAACTAATCCCTTAACCAGGAGCCTGAGAGTGGTGTAATCACTCTATTTTTAGAGTTGGGTGGGGTGTGTTAACTAATCACTACAGTAATGTTCCATCAGCTTACTAACCACTTGTTGATACCACAACATACGTGCACCCACATGCAGAAATGCACTGACAGCTTATCACTGTCAAATGACTGTATGACTACAATACTGAACTGAATCTGTGTTGTTGACAGAATCATTCAATACAACAGGAAACAAATAGTCCCGAATTGTTCTTTGATGCCAACTGATTTCCAGGCTGTGTTACAGATTCAATCGATATAATAGAAGCATCAACAAATGAATAGTTAACAATAGCACACACATTTTGCAATGTGTAATTTCACCTCTCTCTGCTTCTAAAAAAAGTAATAAAGTGCAAGCATCATATCAGGTCTGAAGCTGTTGTGCTTCACAGCTGCAGAGAGTTTGTCTCTTCATGGGTCAAAATACACTACCGTTCAAAAGTTTGGGGTCAGCAAAATTTATGGTTTTGAAAGAAATCTCTTATGTTCATCAAGGCTGCAATTATTTGATCAAAAGTACAGGAAAAACAGTAATATTTTAAAATATTATTATAGTAATATAATATGAAATTATTATTACAGCAAAATGTAATTACAATTTACAATTTTCTAATTTAATATATTTTAAAATGTAATTTATTCCTGTGATGGCAAAGTTTAATTTAATGCATCATTGCTGAATAAATGTATTACTTTCTTACAAAAATAAATCTTGCTGACCCCAAAGTTTTGCATGATAATGTATTTCTTCATCTACCTTTTAGCTTTTGTATCTTAGGGTTCTGCCCCAGTGACAGCTTTGTACCTTTTTAGGTTAGGGCTTTATGTGTCATTTCTTATGTTTGCAGCATCCGTATTAATTTATGTGTCGGGTCATTTTTTGGTCCAAAGGCATTAATAATAATAAAAAACAAAGATATGACATCTGAAGTATTTAAGGTAGTACTAGATCTCTTTTATTGAAACCAAAAGTTTTTAATTATATATTTTGCTACATATAAAAGTATTTTAAAGATTTTGAAGTGTGAAAAGGTCATTTGGTTTAACCGTCCAAAGGCCAATACAGCCACTTCATTTGTGCTTAAAATATCTTAAAATGTAATAAATGTATATATATTTTTTATTCTGGCATGATTATATAACATCACATATCAACAATTAAAATTATGTGTAGAAGTCGTTGCTTTGTTATGAGAAAGAATGTCTGGAAAAATGAATTTCATTGATGTCATTCATTCGGAGTAACCAATATAAAAGGGACCATTTTGGATCAAGTCATGCGGTCATTATCATGTGACAGGATGTGACATCATTCAGACACCTGCAAAGGACCACAAGGCTGTGAAGCAAAGTAACTAACTCTCTCTTTAACTATTTGAAAAATTCATGTTTTCACTTGCTCATACGCATGTCCCGAAACATCAGGTCATTCGGTACAACTGCTATAAAACATGGAAAATGTTGTAATTATTTTAAAAAACTTGTACTGAATATAAAATGTTTGATTGTCCTTTTGCTAACTAGCTAGAAATCAGCCTGTTAGCATTGTTTAAAGATATGAAGAGTTTGGTTCCAAAACGCGATAAACGCCATTTTCAAAAAAATCGAGTTTCCACCAAAATCAGTATTGTATATGGTCAGTATTGAAAAGTCATTTATTAATTTTGCGCAAAATGCGATATCCGTCGTGTTATTCTGTCATGTTCCCTCCCTTTCTTTCCAAAATGCGACAAACGCCAGTCTCCTTTTTCTCCAAAACGCGATATATCTGCTCTCAACCAATCACAGCGCACCATTCCACCCACTGTAAACATTGAAGGCTTTTAAAAAGCCGATTTTAATAACAATGTACTTGGCAAATGTGTTTATTTAACAGTGCGGTGGCGCAAGATACTCTTTAATCGGTAATGACAAATAATTTATAACATTAACAAGATGACCCGTTGAATTCATTTTGGGAGGGACGGCTGAATGTATTTTTAGTAAAATGTCTGTACATAAGATAAATATTGGCAAAGTTTAGACTCTGTCATATATGTGTGAATCAACTTACTTTGTTGTGTATTTTCAATTTGAAAAATAACTTTTATATTGATGGATTAATTGCATTTTGAAAAAAAAGTATCATGGATTTATTGCATTTTGGGGAAAAAAAATAACATGTTTTTATAATAAACTTTTAAAATCAAAATGTAGATTTGAACTTGTTTTTATAACCAAAAGATGCTATGTGAAAGTTTGAAACAGAAAATAGTGGTTTTCATCTTACCACTTTCTTGGTAAAGAAAACACCTTTTTACTCAAATTAATCAAAATGGAATTATTGCGTTTTGGAACCAAACTCTTCATATCATCATTCAGTATAACCAAAAGTGTGATTCAGTAAAACTGAATGACTTTTCTGGTGACAAATTTTGTCCATATTGTAAAAAAAACAAAACAAAACAAAAAAAAAAGACAAAAGCAGTGTTAATTGATTAAAAAAAAACAAAAAAAAAAACCCCACACAATCTCATTGTTACCGCTTAATAAACCTTCAAAATTAATTATATCTCCATTATGTTTTTTTACACTTTAAAAACCTTATTCGTCAATGACCCTTATACATGTTTCCTGCTCATCCTAACATTTTGACTTTGAAAGGCACTCCTCGATCCATGTATGTAGCAAAGTGCCGCTCACCTCTTGCGCGAGGCTCTGTGCGTGGTCCGTCAGGGGGTAGGGAGGGCTGGGCCGGTTCATATAGTGGGCCACGGCGTTGTGAATGTTGAAGGCTTTCTGGAAGTCAGGCTTCTGGACCAGCTGTAGAACCAGCTCCACGTCCTCTTGACTCTGAGAGTCATTTAAATTATGCTGCACCTGCTTGAGGGACATCAACAGGTCCTCCAGCTCTGAAAGTATAAAACCAACCACAAGTTTAGTCTCAGGTGTGCTTTTCAGATCACTCAACACCCTGCCTGTAAAAAAAAACCCCAAAACAAACAAACAAACAACAACAAAAAAAAAAAACCCAGAAGAAACAATGACTTGACCGAGGAACAACAGTACATACCTCTGAATCATTCACCCGGAAAACTGGTGACATGGCCTCTCACAAAGACTCCCCCCATTGAGCCTTTTTATTGTTCGTCATCCACACCACACAACGTTTGAGTAAATCACAGATGTAATTCAGCTATTCTAGTGTTGTCCTTGACGAACCAAGTTTCAGCTATGCTGTAATTCTCCTTTATAGTGTCTGATGCCACAATGAGAGAATGGCAAGACACAATAGGAGTGAGACGTGGGTGTGTTTTCTTTGTGTGGTGTGTAATGTCTAAGTGGGTGGCTAATAGAGGTATTAGTGGGCAAATCAAATATCTTAAATGTTGCCTTTGCTTTGTCCTCGACAGGATGTATTTTACGGACAATTTAGTGCCACAAAGAGTTTTGGACCGTCCCAAAACAGCATAGGGAGAGCGTGACAAACATTGCAGAGAGATGAACTGGAACACAAACAAAAAGGAAAACCGAAGAAAACAGTACAGCAAGAGCGGTCTGGGTCAGAATGTTTCATAAAAGGCTTTTTAATTAACCTCCCCCTCTGATGGTCCTCTTCTCCCTCCCTGAGGAATTCCACTCACACACATCCCTCGGCCATGACTTTCAGCAGAAACTCCAAGTGCCCCTCTCATTTGCACAGTAACTCACTTCGTTCTTCCTTGCCATGCATGCTGGATTTCCCCTAATGGAGATCTATTCAAAACCAAGAATTCACTGGAGGAGCTGAGCATGTGTGTGACTGTCTGATCTGAAGAATTAAATTCCTGTGAGAGGCTTCATGCAGAGAGGAGCTAAAGAGACGGAGTATGAGGTTGTCTTGTTGAGGAAAGCAAAGAAAGGTGAAAAACAGATTGAAAAAAATCAGCTAAAAAGGATATTAAAATAATGGGGCATATAAATGGACTTTTGTCCCCATTTAGTTTCAAGTCCAGTGGCTCTTTGGCTCTTGAACACTCTTAGTCATCAGAAACACGGCTCTTTGCCTCCTCTAAGAATGACTTCACTCATGCATGCTGATTTTAGCAGTCAAGTGCCCTTCAGTTACTCGGATTCAGATTCAACCTCACATTACCATAAATGTTCCTTGCTTTTTGTCACTTTTTATTTGATGAGACTGTGGAGAGCAGTGGATGACTATTCAATTCTTGGACACTATGTGGTCACTTAGATATTTCAAAAAGTCTGAATGTCACTGCATATTGTGCAGTTTTTTTTAGTATTATTTACAGACTATTATAGCATGTAATATTTTGAAATAGCTTTTACTTCTACACCTTCAATTTAGATTTACAGTAGTCAACATTTCAAGTGGATCAAAACCTTTCAAAGTTGATGAACTTTTTTGATCCACTTCAAATGTTTTAGCAACTTTTTTTTAGTAATTAAATTTTTTCATTTCTACTGTTTCTGTTTTAGTATGTTTTTTTTTTTAGCAATTTAATGTTTTCATTTCTTTTTAGCTTTGTTTATGTTTTAGTAATTTCATTTTTTAGTAATTAAAATTTTTTCATTTCTATTTAGCTGTTTCTGTTTTAGTTTTAGTAATTGTTATTTTTTAGAAATTTATTTCTATTTAGCTTTGTTTCTATTTTAGTTTTAGTAATTTTGTTATTTTTTAGTAATTTATTTTTTTAATTTCTATTTATTTTTGATTCTGTTTTAGTAATTTGCTATTTTTTAGTAATTTTTTTTTTCATTTCTATTTAGCTTTGTTTTAGTAATTTCATTTTTTAGTAATTCAATTTTTTTCATTTCTATTTAGCTGTTTCTGTTTTAGTTTTAGTAATTGTTATTTTTTAGAAATTTATTTATTTCTATTTAGCTTTGTTTCTATTTTAGTTTTAGTAATTTTGTTATTTTTTAGTAATTAAATTTTTTAATTTCTATTTATTTTTGTTTCTGTTTTAGTAATTTGCTATTTTTTAGTAATTAATTTTTTTCATTTCTATTTAGCTTTGTTTCTGTTTTAGTAATTTCATTTTTTAGTAATTCAATTTCTTTCATTTCTATTTAGCTGTTTCTGTTTTAGTAATTGTTATTTTTTTTAGAAATGTATTTCTATTTAGCTTTGTTTCTATTTTAGTTTTAGTCAATTTTGTTATTTTTTAGTAATTTACATTTTTTAATTTCTATTTATTTTTGTTTCTGTTTTAGTAATTTGCTATTTTTAGTATTTTTTTCATTTCCATTTAGCTTTGTTTCTGTTTTAGTAATTTCATTTTTTAGTAATTTATTTTTTTCATTTCTATGTAGCTTTGTTTCTGTTTTAGTGATTTTGTACTTCAACATTTCTAATTTTCATTCAAGTTTATCTAATATTGATATTTTATTTTATTTTATTTCAATTAATGAAAATGACTGATGATTTTTATTAGTTGTACTTAACAAAAAAGTCAGTCTATCACTAATGGACAGAAGACAGAAACAATGAGGAGAAGAAAAAGGAATTGAAAACTGGAAATGTTGCAAGCCAAATTTAAACTTGTATCACCCACATAGGCACCATGACTCAATAAGTAGGCTCTAATAACCCACAAACAATCCCGCTGCTTGCTCTGCACGTCATGGGAGGGTTTATAGTGGCGATCTTTGGAAACAAATGCTCATTAGCAGTTTATCACACCCACCTAGTAAAGCTGGTGGTGCGGTGAGGCTCTGCAGACCACCTATGGAGCCACCGGGACCTTCCATTTGCTCAAAGGTGGGGTTATCGATGCCCACTTTGGGATTCTGGGAGAGTTTCTTGAGGCGCATGGACGAGTTGAGGTCGAGTTCCTGCCGGTTGCGGCCCTCTTCCTCTCGTCTCCTGCGGTCCTCCTGCTGCTGACGGATCCTTTCCAAGCTGGGCGCTGCGTCTGACGGGCAGGGTGCGAGCACCCAGCTCGCTGGGGCAGTCCACCGCCATCTCCCTGTGTCTCTGAACCACCTCCTCCAAGATGTCAGTGCCTCCGCCGCTCCCTCCACCGCCGTCTGACTCTGTCACATATCCGTTCATGTGGGAGGTGGTCATCATGGCTGTGCGCGTGTGTGGTGAAGTGTGATGTGAGTGTGTGTGAGGTATGAGGGTTAGGAGGGGTGCTTTCTGCATGGTGTGAGGGCTGAGGCCATGACAGCAGGGCTGAGGTCAGTAGCTCCAGACAGAGAGCCACACCTGGAAGAGAAGGAACTGCGGTTAGAGGAGTCTTCCACAACCATGTATTTCACAACATGTATTTATATACATTATCTATTCATTTAAAATACCACCTAATAACACATTTATATGGACGGAAAAGCTTGATGCACTCTAACCCTAACCATAAGTTTTAAACAATATTTTTTTTTTTCAGAACTGTTTGTGCTACAGACATGAATGATTCATCAAATCATGTGGCTTGAGGACAGAGCTGCTATTAAGGGATCAGACTTATGATTTTCTTTTGGCATACGTTTAAACAAAACAAAACAAAACAAAAATCCCATAGACTTGCATTGAAGGAGGGAATGATGCAATATCTCGAGACCAGAGACATATGACTGAACAATTAATTGAAATAAAATAGAAATGGCAATATGGATTAAAGCTAGGAGTGTGATGAGATCTCTTGCCACGAGATCTCGGAAGATTAAAATGTGACGACATTTCTCGTCGAGGTGAAAAGCTGTCTTGCGAGTCCGCGATATTGCTATGATGGAGTGTGAGAGTGAAATTACTAGGATAGACTATGCCACCGCTACATTTACATTACGCCTCCACTGTCGTTTTGCTTTTTATAGAAATAAAAACCATTTAATTCAGTTGGATAACGGTCGCTTCAATTCCATCAAGCTCATCCAACACAAGAGTGGTACACAGTGCAGCAGGAATCAGTTCACTGATCACACGACGAGGGTAAGTGACAAGATGGCTGACAAGATTCAGGATTTGTTGCACAACAGAGCCTAAGCGTCTGACGTACGAGCGAAAGCGAAAATAAAACGCAAGGGGGCATCCAAACACGATTTCAAGGCCCTGGATTTTGAAAGCTTCTCCCTGATGCATGCAAATATCTCCCAATATAAATGCTATCTTACACTGGTCTGTGTAGTTGTAAGCATCTCTTAGCTCTGTATCATGCTTGAAGAAAAATGTGGTCTCTATTTGCACTCTGAATATCGAGAGAGTACTTTGATTATGGTTTGCACTTAAAAAGACTAAGAGAAAACTTACTCATTTTTTATTTATACTGTTTTTATTTCTGAGTTCAGTTAGGAGGTCAAAAGTTGTACAAGGTCATAAATCATGTACAGTTCTAAGGTATGAAGAGACTCATGTGAAATCATACAGGAGAGAAGTCAGTCAGTTGAGTTTGAGGCAAAACCTTTTACAGTGCTTGAGTATTGTTTTTTTACTGCATATGATAATTCATACTCAGAAAGCAGAACTGAAATGACATTACAAGATGATTAGTTAAAACAATTCAAATGCAGCTGCAGACTATTTTTATAGTCACGTATTTCATCAAGGAATTCTTAAAAATACTGTGCAAAAATCTTGTCTCATCCTCGTGAACTTAGTCTTGTGTCTCATCTCATGAGCTAACAGTCTCGTCACACCCCTAATTCACGTCAAAATTAGTCTGCTCTGCGAGTTAATAAAATAAATATATGTGCAGTGCATTTCAGAGTGAAGCATCGCACTGTGTTCATTTACATGTAAACAGCTTGTGTACAATGTTTTCATTATCTTAGGGCAGGTCGCAGTTAATGCTGCTTCACACAAACTTCATCTCTACCTCCGCTCTTAGTTTGGGTTATTGTACAATACAAATAATAGACATGTTTTGACGTTCTTCATCGAGTGCCTACACAAATATACATGGAAGTTTTTATGAGCAGGCTTCTTTCAACGGATCCCTAATATATCCCGTTGATAGATGGTTCCGCTGATAGACGGCTGCTTTCAAACGCTACCATGTGTGTCTGTGTAAGTAAAGAGCGTCAAAGATGTCTAGTTACAACATGTTTTTGAAGCATTGATAATTGTAGCCAATCACAGGCATATCTGTTGAGCGTGTGAAGACAATGGCCAATCCGCTCAACAGCACTCAAAATGCTAAGGGGAAATGCTGGTGTCGTTACAATTTTTTAAATTTCAGTACCGACTTGGTACCCATGTCGGTACTAATGACGACACTAATTTGCTGCCCTAGTTGCACACTTTAGATCAGTGACCACCCAAAAAGCACTTCAAAACCTCATGCTATAGAACACCTTAGCAACTGCATAATGCTCTGCTAAATACCCACAATGCATCAGCATCATGGTGACAAGTTTCGCCCAGGCAAGCACCACTCATTTCTTTCAGAAAATGTCAAAAATCAATCAATTAATAGATCAGAGAGCCTATCAATCTATCTATCTAGTTGATTTAACGCCTAGTTTTTTGTTTTGTTTTGTTTTTCTGGACAGTGGTGATTTGACAGGAAGTAGATGGAGAGAAAGGGGAATGGGTTTGGGATAAGACCCAGGATGGACTCAAACACAGGTCAGCATGAGGAGTATTTGACATTATCCACTAAAACAATGCATTTGCAAAACACAAAAACCTCTATGCGGTCACAACAGGAAGTTTTCTTTTTTATTACTAAACCCTTATTCAACACAGCTGATAAAGTACAGTGCTATTTATGGCATTCAGGCCCTTTATGAGTGTACAGTTATTTAAAGAGCTGTGTCAAAGCCTGCACAATACGAGGACAAAATAAGCTGTCCTCACGGTAAAGGCTCAGAGCGATAAACAAACAGCCACACAGTCCTCCTCCCCACTGTGATGGCCTTGTAGTTGTGAGTGCTGTGTCAGCTGTCTGAGACAGGCCAGATCACTGTGTTATCTGCCCCTTCATCATACCCATTTCTGACAGCTGACACTTTTCAGAAAACCCCAACTCGCTTTCTCACCCCCAACAAGACCTTGCAGATGTGAGCGGCCCTGACCCTTGACCCCTCAAGCCTTTCCTTCCATCTTCTCAGACAGTTTCCAGTAACAAACAGCCCTGAGTCACGGCTCTGTCATTCAGTGAGTCAGGTGTTGAGGCGTGCATTCGAGGGAGACGCTGGAAGAAGCTCTTGTAACGAGAGTATTCATGGAAGAATATTTAGGACTTAAGTGTTTGCCACTGACTTGAGATGCCAACGCTCTACCGCTGAATTATGCATGAGACAGTGATACCACGTAAAATGGCCGTCTTCTTCCAGGAAAACCCATCCCATAGGATAAAGAAAAGACTGCACAGTGAGGATAATGGATAACCTTTGTCCCTTCATCTACCCCTCCTCCATTCCACTCTCCTCATTCCTAACTTCTCTAACTACTCCCACTACGGGCACACAATATGAACCTGCCCATGCTGTGATGAAATATCATAAATATAATAAAATGTTTCTGACACCCTGACAGGTAAGGGTCTTATATAGATATGGAAACTGATTTTGACCAGCATTTCCATGACGTATATACATAATATATATATTATATATGGTCAATGATGTGAAAGGTCATTTTTGTCCAAAGGACTTAATAATAATAAAAAACAAAGATGTGACATACGAAGTATGTAAGGTAGTACAACTAGATCTCTTTTATTGAATCCAAAAGGTTTTAATTATATTTTGCTACATATAAAGGTATTTTAAAGATTCTGAAGTGTCAAAAGGTCAATTGGTTTAACCGTCCAAAGGCCAATACAGCCATTTCATTTGTGTTTAAAATATCTTAAAATGCAATAAATGTATATATTTTTTTTATTCTGGCATGATTTTATAACATCATATATCAACATAGTGCAAAATGGTATTAAAATTATGTGTAGAAGTCGTTGCTTTGTTATGAGAAAGAATGTCCGGAAAAATTAATTTCATTGATGTCATTCGGAGTAACCAATTTAAAGGGACCATTTTGGATCAAGTCATGCGGTCATTATCATGTGACAGGATGTGACATCTGCAAATGACCACAAGGTCGTGAAGCAAAATAACGAACTCTCTTTTAACCATTTGAAAAATTCATGTTTTCACTTGCTCATACGCATGTCCCAAAGCATCATGTAATTCGGTACAACCGCTATAAAACATGAAAAATGTTGTTATATTTTAAAAACTAAATATACTAAATATAAAATGTTTGATTGTCCTTTTGCTTACTAGAAGTCCTACAGGTTTGGATCAACATAATAGTGAGTAAATTATGACAAATTGTAATATTTGTATGAACTATTCTTGAAGGCCCACACACTTCACTTGAGCCTGAAAAGCCGCAAGCTAATTTTGGGAGTGCTAAAAGCAATTTCAAAACATTTCAAAAGTCCAGCCTGCCCAAATGCATCATCTTAGCTCCCATCTTGTTGGAGTCAGGAAGTAAAGCAGTGCTGATTACAGAAGTTTGTTACAGCATAAGTGATGGCTGAGATTAAATCACTGTAGTTTCTGGGAAACTCTTGATTCACTCTACCTCTCAGTCTGACTGTCTGATACAGAACCTCTCTTATCTTTAGCACTATCCCTCATTTAGTCTAGCTTCACTCTTCACTAATGCACTGCTCCCCTCACTTCTGCCATGCCCTCCCTCAGTTTCCCCTCCTCCGTTAAGACCGCTCTGAGATTTCTGTGCCGCACGACTGCCTAACGCGTTGCCATGACAACAGCTTTGTCTGTGGGCGGGAGGTCCCGAGGACTGAGAACCAAAGGAGGAAAACACAAAGACACACACACACACACACACACAGAGGGAGAAGCTACACGGGGGTCCTCACCCGTGTTTGCCAGTCAACCCAGGATAAGCCCTCCAGATTGTAGCAGGGTCTCCTCTCTTGTCAGTTCTGACCTGTCTTCCTCCTCTCTTCACTTGAATGCTTAAAGTCTGTTTCTGTTGACCCCTCCTGAAATAGAGAAAAATTGTGAGTGCAGATGACAGCTTGACCTCATTTGCACGTTATTAAGATCCGTATCTGTGATCAGATCAAAAGCGAATGGCACTAAATGCAGGTGACCACAGTGCATTTGTAGAGTAAATGCTAATCTGTCCTGATTTGTCACAGACAAGAGTAAAGGACTGCACAGTCTACAATAAATGCTAATAATATACACACACTCTACCGGTCAAAAGTTATTTAAATGTTTTTGAAAAAGTCTCTTATGCTCAGCAACGCTGCATTTATTTGATCAAAAATACAGAAAAAACAGAAATATTGTGAAATATTATTCCAATTTTAAATAACTGTTTTCCAGTTTAATATCTTTTAATATGTAATTTATTCCTGTGATGCAAAGCTGAATTTTTAGCATCATTACTCCAGTCTTCAGTGTCACATGATCCTCCAGAAATCATTCTAATAAGCTGATTTAGTGCTCAAGAAACATGTCTTATTATCAATGTTGAACACAGTCTTTGCTGCTTAATAATAAAAGAATAGAAAGTTAAATGAAGAGCATTTATTTGAAAAATAAATCTTTTGTAACATTATAAATGTCTTTACTGTCACTTTAGATCAATTTAATGCATCCTTGCTGAATAAAGAAATTCATTTCTTTTCTTTCTTTATTTTCAGTTTCATTTTCCACAAAAATATTAACAGCAAAAACTGTTTTGAACACAGAAATGTTTCTTGAGCACCAAATCAGCATATTAGAATGATTTCTGAAGGATCATGTGACACTGAAGACTGGAGTAATGACTGCTGAAAACGCAGCTTTGGCAATATATTTTTGTTTATAGTTCCTGCATGCCTCCATTATAATTCACACAGCCATCTCTGAGGTCATTGCTGTGCAGTGATGGAGCAACAATCCCATAATGCACACGGCAGGAATGCAAAACAGCCTGGGAATGACATTCCTCAGCAGACCAGACCAATATAAGGGCTCTATTGTGAACGTCTGCATGCATACACTTTCTCATGCAACCTCAATACCTGATTAGTAGTGTAAACCGAAGTCAAGGTTACATTAAGACATAAAAGAACAAGAGCTGAAAAACAGGCCTGCTTTAAACAGAGATTTATTTCATTAAGACCTCTAAGCCACTGTTGTTTGTTTGGATGCAGCTGTGCTGATATCGACAGGAGAAAATCCAATTTATTCGCTCCTATAAAAAGGTAAGAGGATTGTAGCCTTACACCTACACACAGATGTAGCTTGAACGTAGCCAACAACCACGTGAGCACCACACACTCCCTACATTTAGGTACTTATGCTGATGTCATTAAGGTGGTTTCCACCCTGTTGGCCACAGATAAGAACAATCTTAAGGCCGCCTACTACAGAGACAATAAGCAATACTGAGACAAATCAAACAATCCCCCTACTGACCATGCCAAAAAGCCCCGTACATTTACATAACAGACATCTATCTTTCAGTGTGGCTTAGATGGACGACTGAGGTATAGTGCTGTACAAGGTCCAAAATTAACACTCAACAACAGCCAACTGGAAGGAAAAATTGGCTTTGGCAAAGAAATTTATTGAGTTTTTGGAAAGTTGGCCACAATTTTTGTTTAGGAAATGCAACATGGTTTTACGTGACAATACTAAAAAAGATAGTCTGACCTTTGCTATTTTTTTTAAAATCTGACATCAGTGATGTGAGCAAATGACGTCTGATATCAGAGAGATAATTAACATGCACAACTATGTTATCATAGACACACATTTGTAAATCTATTAGCCAAATTTTTAGAATCTCTGTATTTTCTACAAAGTGAGTTAAATGTTCAGTTTCTTTTCATATTGTACACAATGGGTATGGAAGATGCTTTGTTTCAGGGCAAAAGACCATTTTCTCCCTTTTCTCAAAAAAACAATGACGTATTCATTTCTTTTCGAAATGAAGAAAGAAGGACATGGACATCTTGGGTGACACGGGGGTGAGTAAATTATCAGGAAAATTATTTGAAAGTGAACTAATCCTTTAAAAGTTTGCCCAACGTGCTGAGCAGTTATTTAACCCGACTATTGTTTAAAAATTACAATATGTCTGGCTTAAAATGAAGCCAAAATAGGTTGGAAATTAAAAATCAGATATATAATTACTAGAGACAACAATAATAATCAAAAGGTGAACATTTAATACATTAATAAGCAGTGTAATACATTTTTATTGTTTAATTATTATTCATTAAACTTAATAAATGTTAATTTTTTAAACATTAATAAATGTTAATTTCCAACATTCATTTTAATTTCATTTTAAGCAAGCAATACAGTAATTTTTAAACAATAGTTGATTTAAATAAAATTACCCAGCAGGCTGGGCAAACATTTAACCCAACTCTAGGGCTGCTGGGTTTGTCCATTTTCAACCCAACATGGGTTGTTTTTAACCCAGCATTTTTTTAGAGTGTAAGGTAATTATTTATTTCTTAGCCTATTTGAACTATGTTTGGGTAATTTTTGGGTAATTATAAAATATGCTGGAGATGTTCGAAATGCTTTATACTCATTATATTTATTGTATGGAATGAAGTTTATTTTGTAGCTTAAATAAATTACATGTTATTTAGAGATGGACATTTTTGGCTTGTCAAAAAGCTAAACAGCTATTGCAAATTTGCTGACTTGTGAAAATCAAGTTAATTTTATTTTACAAGGAAAGGAGTCGCAAAGTGCACAAAGTAGTTTTTTACTGCCTTTTTAAACAAAAATATTTTATTTAAACCCAAAAAAATGCAGATCCTGCTGTAAATAATAGTGAAACATCTTTAAAACGGTTGTTCCATTATTACTAGGGCTGCACAACATTTTAGCATCGACATTGCAATGTGTGCATCCACGATGTGCGATGTCAAGTATAGGGATCGTAGTTGATCCATGATCCGCAGGGACCAGGCCACACAGTTCGAAATGCACATGATTCTCAGATTAATTGTAGAGATTTACTAATCTAATTTTGTAAATCTAAATTTTGTAATTTGTTTATTATTTTCTATGCAGATTCACTATAATAAATCATATTCACCTAATAAATCATACCAATCATTCTAGAATGATTAATTCTTTCCAAATAGAGCTATTCAAGTCATCAGGTGTAGTTTTCATATCGCAATATATATATCGAAGAAAAACAAAATATGACAATGTCAGTTTATTTCCAATATCGTGCAGGCCTAATTATTACCCCATAGCAGATTTCGACTCTTTTCTTCTACAGCACATAGTATCTGTCTACCTTACAAAGTCAATGTACCACCCAGCCCTAACAGGTTCTTTATACAGTAAATGTGCACTGTCAGGAGAAGGGCAGCACTCATCCATCGTTGTCCCAGCCCTTCAGCAAACCACTCTTCTTACAAGCACATATTTATTTTATTTATTTAAATGTTCAAAGTTCATTTCAAAGTTACTTCATTTGAAATGTTTTTATTTAAAAGGCCAAAATACATTTAACCAACAGACGCTGACCAATGGCAACAGACACTTCGTCCAGTTTTGTCAGATCAGTGGCCGGCGCTTGTTTTCACCAATTGAACATGTTCCATCGTCATTTGTTGGGTCAGGGAATGTCTGAGAATTGGCGTACTGTAATTTGGTGATTGGTCACCATCTGTTGGTGCAGTGTGAATTGGCCTTAAAAAGTAACTTGCAAACTAAAACTAATAGAAAAACATTAATGTTTGTTTATCGCTAAACCTGTTTTGCAGTTTTGATGATACCATGATAATAGCTTTAGCAATTATTGGGATATGAAAATTTAATACTTGTACCAATAAGGTCATTCTGTACCCTGGTGCCGTGCAAAGAGGCTTTGGTTAGGGCTGTTTTACAGATCGCGCACACGTATGAACACAAACAAGCTCACACCAATACGGACCGTCTTAAGGATGTTTCCCCTTCCCCCCTACTTGATGACACAACACGCAGTGGAGAGCCTCAAGACTGAAAAACATATAAATAAAGCCTCGAACCATCTGCTGTTCAAGAGCTTAAGTAGCCTACTTCAGACCCTCCTGCTCCATTCAGCGACTGGCTGGCCATGACTCAACTACAGCTCGGCATCAGCACACTAAGCCTCTGGCCTCTTAAACAGGGAATAGGGACATCTGGGCTCTTACTAATAGAATCTCCACTTTACACTGATGTAGTAAACCAACCCAAATCCAAACATTAGCCTTTATCGGCTAAATCATCAGGCTGATCTCTGATAAATGCCAAAGGGAAGGATAATATTTCTCAGCGTGGAAGACCAGAGATGAGGCGGGGTAGATTAGGAAGAGCACGTTTGTGGCGAATGCAGGTGTTTCTAGCCAGAGCAGGTGCAGCACGGCTGGCCCGAAGGCAGCCAATGAGACGTGAGCATTAGTGGGCACTATGTCAACAACCCTGTTGTTTTTCATTCCACCTGGGAAACGGTCCTCACAGATACTGCGGCTGTGAACACACTACGCAATAAACATGACGGCCTCTCAACGGCTGCATTCCTGGCAAGATTTTGTAATAGAGTAGTTTCGCTAATGTCAGTGAAAAACAAACAAATTCATAATCCACTTTACACAGTTATTTAGGCTAGTAGCAGGTATTTTGACTAGCTCTGTTGGCTATAATTTGAGATCTTCAGCCACTAATCATAAAAATTAAAAGATGTGCAATGCCCTTTGATTTCCACAAAGTTCAGCCAAAAATGAAAATTCTGTTATTAGATGATCAGCTTCATGTCATTTCAAACCCACAACACCTGTTTTTCTTCAAAACACAAATAAATATATTTTTAATAAAACAGAGACATTTTTGTTCCTCCATTGAAAGTATATTCAACCTAAACCAAAACTCTGATGCTTCAAAAACTCCATATGAATCAAGCAGTTTAATCCAAGTCTTCTAAAGAGAGGTGATCACTTTACATGGTAAACAGATGTAATTTAGGCTTATTTTCACACGTAAAAACTGATCAACATACATACATACATAAAGCACAAAAAATATGGTAAATGGAAACTCAAATGTGCTTGCTTGACGCATGAGAGTAGGTTTGAGCTTCCACAAGGAAGTGTGAGGATTGTTTGCATGTGTCAAGCAAGTAGAGATGAGCTTATGTTTACCATATTTGATGTGCTCTATGTATGTGCGTTAATCAACTCTCTTCAGAAGACTTGGATTAAACCGCTCGATTCATATGGATTTATTTTAATATTTTATGAACTTTTTAAAGCATGAAAGTTTTAGATGAACAAACTTTCAATGGAGGCACAGAAATCTGTCTGGTTTCATTAAATATATCCCCATTTGTGTTTTGAAGATGGACGAAAGTCTTATGGGTTTGGAAGGAGAGTATGAAGGAGAGTAAACAATCACAGAATTTTCATTTTTGGGTGAACTATCCCCTAGTGTTGGGAATCGAATTCTGGAATACTTGTTATAAAATTTAAATTTTGATTCCACTTATCAATTCATGTGTGCTAGGGCTGCGATTATTTAATGCCCAGCTTGTCAGAGCTGTACGGTTCTGTGATCAGTAGTAAATCCTTCTCCATCTGAACGCCAGAGGGCGTTCTCACGCAAAAACTGCAAATATGCCCTGCTGCCAAAGTAGAACATGCATCATTCCAGGAAATCCCATACCATCTCTGTAGCTGAATAAGATTGAAACGGTTTTGATCGATTAAACAAACACATGACTGCCTTATTCTGTGTAAGAAGCCACATCATCTCACAGAAGGACACTGTGGACAGTGTCGTTATGAAGTGAATTTGGAGTAAAAACATGTTATTAAATGTTGACTTTTGTTGGTCAAGATGTTTTTTTCTAATCGTCGGATTAATCGTGCAGCCCTACTGTGTGCACATTTTAATGTGGTTTGAAACCATGCAAGCGCAAGAAGACTTGAAAGAGAACCCAATTCGGCACTCACAAAAAGCTGCCTCTCATATAGTACCCGAATACTGAATTCTCTTTCATGTCTTCTTGGGCTTGAACAGACAAATACACACAAAATCCTCGTAATACCCTCGTAAACAGTAATATCCTCATAAACAGTTAGTTATGTCATAAGTGAAGTTGAACAGTTGAGAAAGAAAATGCATGTGTAACAGTATATTGGATCAGTGCATTTGCTCTTAAAGTGACAGCAGCCTAATATACTTGCTGCCGTCTGTCATTACTGTTAAACAACAAAAGACAAAGAAAACCACTCACTGATCTTGACTGAACAACTTTTGTAAATTTAATGAGTAATCTAGATTTTATTTATAAAAAGCTATTCGGCTTATATGTTCTTATTGCATTACTGACTGTATACTTGTCTTTAATAATGTTTGAAATTTATATTAGTTTAGTTTATTAGTTGTTCTTTAGGCTGCTGATTTTTATTGCTGATTTTAATCTATTGTGACCATTATGTAATTTGTAAAATATATAATCTGCAATCTGTCCGTAAGTAGCGTATGGTGGCTCACTATATGTGATGCTCCATACAAACTCCATCTTTCAAAGCTTCTCTGAAAGGTCAGCAAATTATGTGTGAACCCTTCACATTTTATAATTATATAAACAAAAAAATATCAGTCAACCAATAGTTTCTAGCCTCAGTCAGTTTATAAAAAGGAATTCATCACAATACCGCAGCTCTTATGACCTGTTAGCTTAAACAGCAAAGAGCTCCACTTAACGCACTGAATAACATGCATTATTCACATGAAGGATGTTTTTTTCCTTGGCCTGGCAGCCTCGGCCCTGCACAGGATGAACCTGTTACTCTGACAGACATGAAACGGCTCGTCCTGAGGAGTGGCAAGTATGGAAAACAGTACCTGCTGAATTCTGCGACAGGGAGGGACCGGAGCTCTTTTCCCTTCATCCCCCTTCAGTAGCTTTTATAACTATATGACAATATATGAAAACTCTGGGGTCCACCACACCTTTACAATGAAAAAAACTAAGTTAACTGACACCTCACAGATATGAAACATTCTCATCAGAGAACTGGAAAACGCACAAAAGAAAAGCAGAGGTCTGGAAAGACATCATGCAGGAGAGAGGGAAGCTGGACAGGCTGACACTTCCATGGCTGTCACTGCAGAGGAGAAACAGACCAGGATCGTTATCTTCTCCAAAGCTCCAGCTCAACATTCCAACACCCCGTGTTTGCGTACCAAAAAAATTCCAGATTCCAGGCTCCTAAGAATCGGCCACGTACCACTTAGTACCAGGAGGGAGAGCAATGCTGGAGAGAGAGTGGAAAAGAGAGGGAAAGAGACAAACAGAGGGAAAATATGTGGAAACAGCATGGTATGTAAAGGACAACACCAGCATGCAGGGATGAATCACTTTTGGCCTTTGCAGTGCAGGAACAGAAAACAAAACCTGCACATGACCTTAATAAGTAAACTATTCTACTTGCCTTCAGTCGACAACTTCCATAGAAGACATTCAAAAAGTCACGTGCATGGAAATATGTTTGGAGAATAAATTACCGACAGGTGGAAACAAGACTGCAAGGCTCCACCTCTCAAACCGTGGGAACATCAACGTACACCATGTTCTGGATACTGCCTTCTGAATCCTGTGCTCAACTGTCTATGCTTCCACTGTTGCTTAAGCTGGCCACACACTACAAGATATTCAGGGCTATTTTGGGACAATTTCTCCCCTTCTGACAGTCCTAGACAAAGTCCCGATTATCTTGATGGTCTGAATCTGCTTGGAGGAATGTCGGAGCCACCCCGATCTCGAATCGTAAAAATTCAACATGCTGAATATTTATGACATGCATTTCTTGGTGACGACAGGGCAGGAGAAGGCAGCAAAATGCACAGCGTTGCTTGCCTCACTTTTTTTTATTTTTGTTTTTGAACCACTGGTTTTGTTTCCAAAGCTTCAGTACGTAACAACACGCGTCTATCCGCCGCAAATGTACTGCAAATGCTCTAAAGGACCGTGAAGGTGAGCAGAAATGAGATATACAGCACTCTGCTTGCAGTGCATCATATGTCATTAATAGCATTAATTCACTTCCATGATTTAGTACGATTGCATTCATATCAGCAGCGAACCGTCCCCGAGTTCACATGAACCGTACCCCAGACCACCCTTTTTCGGCTACAGTTCGCGGGTGCCCATCTGAGTTTGGGAGACAGCGTTCACATCATCCAAATGAATTGAACTCTGACGTAAATCGAACCCGGGTGCACACCAACAGTGCTAGTGTGAAAGCACCCTTATAGAACAAATAAAATAAAATTTGGCAACCAGCATCGGAATCAGCAATGTAAGAATCCTGATCGGTGTATCCCTAGTATTAGGAATTGTATTTTTTTAAATCACACCACATTTTCGCAAACATTTTTCCAAGCCTTAAGGCTGGATTCATGCAACTTTCCCAGGATTTTTGATAGTTTGTAAGGTCATGGTATTGCAACTTTAAAAGATATTCCAGACCTTCAACTTTCAGCAAAAGTCCCTAAATTACACTTTGAAGATAAGTGAATTGTGGTTGGTCACTTTACATATCAACCAGACTGTGTCTTCCTGTCCAACTAGGCTGTTCTCGACAAGAATAAGCTGTGAAAAGATATTAAAATCGTTGTTTTGCAATCTGTGGTGAGAACATAAAACGATCAACACACAACACAAAGAAAAATATTTCCATGCTTTAAAGTGTGCTGATGTGTTGCAATTTTTAGCATTGGAAGCCTATTAGACACAGTGCTGGAGATCTGTGGCTCATCCACTCTTGACTGGTTGCTGCACCTGGACCAGCCAGCAATGGCTGAGAGATCTGACAGACCCCAAATGGAATCAAGAGATTAATAAGGATTCCTCACAGCCAGCATTAGCCAGGTGACAAACAGTCTAAACAAACATTTCACACAATTGATGAGTTTTCAAGTCTGTGATTTGAGAGCCGCATGCTTCCATTCAGGGGTCATTCGTTTAAACACACGTTGTTATTGTTCTTCACAGGCCCCCTGAAAACTAGTGAGAAAATCCAGGTCTAGACAGAACAGCAGCCCTGCGGCATTTTGTATGGACTCTCTAGGAGAGTCTGTGGCTTGTTAATTCTTAACCGTGGCGGTCCATCAGGACAGCAGAGCCTGTGCATATTGAGAATTCCTCAGGGGACACAGACGGGTTACAGCGGTTCTGTACATTTCCGCCTTTTCCTGTACCACCGTATATGAGATAAAAAGTCCTGTCTACACCTTCATAACTCTCTTCCCACATCAATGCATCACGCATATATGAGGCCCTGGTATTAAGATGCGTTTTGGTTGATCGGATCACAAGTAGGTGAGGGAGACACATTCCCGTTTACACCTGATGTTTTAATCCGTCTCTTTTGTCAATTTTTGAACACTTCTGTCCTGATTTCTTCAAGGGGAGGGTCTATGGATGGGTAAATGGGTCTATGGAGGGTCTATGGATGAACACTGTGAGTGTGTGTTAGAAATCAGGAATGTTGAGAGAACACTGTGCTTGGTATGTTTTTCCATCTTCAAACGAAACTTGGGTCTTCAGTCGACAAAGTTTAAATCCTGTCTTGCTAGCACACTTCTACATCTGGAAGTGGCTCAAAACGTTTTAGACTCTGTTTACACTTGTAATTAGCATCATCCACTTGTGATCCGATCGACCAAAACGCATCTTAATAGCAGGGGCCAGTTGCATAAACTTAGCCACTATGTAAGCCTGTCTTAAGAAATAGTTTGACCAAATAGCAGTTAGATAAGAGGTAATATCAGTCTTTTTCCAGTTAAAATTAGACCAATCTACCTTTTTATGTTCTTGACTTTAAGGTCAAGTACAGGACCAGTCTTGAAGAAAAAATTAGATGACTAACTTTTAAGACTAGTCTAAGCAGTTTATGCAACTGGCAACAGGTGTAAACAGGGCCTGAGAATGAGGCTGAAACACTTGAGACTATCAGCCTACTTGCTAGTTCCGCATAACTATAAAATATTTGCTGATAACATTTGATGCTGGTGCTTGTCACTAGAATGGATATGAACTAGTGCTTGACCAATTCAGGTATTTCAATGGTTAATACAATGCAACAAAACATCTAGAGCAGGGGTTGGCTAATAAGTTTGGCATCAGGCCAAAAAAAAAAAAATTGCGCCACTAGATGGTGGGCCAGAACATAGTCAAAGGATAATTTAAAAGAATTAATTGATGAAAAATGCAACTAGAATTGCCTGTGACAGACTGTTACAGTGTCTTTTGTAACTGGTATTGAGCTGTTACTCTATGTTAAATCCTGTAGTAGGACAGTCCTTAAAAAGCCACATTTGTGTGGTGTGTTTGGGTTTAACACTGGATAAATTAATAAAGCAGAGTAGTGACACGTAACCTGGCAAGTATCTTCATTCACCAATTGCATCACCATATGTGGGAGATGTGGAATGGATAAAAATAACTCAAAATAAAAGAGGACTTGAATAAGCCCATTAATGGCATGTTTGAGTCATGCTCTTAACGAACTGTTTTATTTCCTCTTTCCATATTGTGAATAATAAAGGCGTCTCATTTTAATTTGCTTGTTACACAATGGAGCCTAACTTATTGTAATAATTATTTTTGCATCATGTACTAAACTGCATTTTTTAAAATTGTTTGCATGCTGGAGGTACGCTATTACGTTGTGTGCAGAGTGATGTTAACATTTAAGCTAGCTGGTGAGAAAAAAGGGAACAATTAAAGAGTCTAAAGAGTAAAGTTGACAGCGAAATAGGGCATACAAAGAAGAATGGAAAGACAACTATGCGTTCATCCTACCTAGTTTTGTGAATGCAAAGCCAGGGTGTCTTATCTGCAACGAAGTTGTCGCTGTTTGCAAAGAATAGAACACCGGATGCGAGAGGCACGACGCGTCAAAAGATAATAGAACCCATTATAATCAGTGATATTGTCTACGCTGGATGCGGCGCGGCGCGAAAAAAGTCACGTCTGGTGTAGACAAGGTGATATTATTAGACTGCACCATGAGACGAAGATCTATTTCAGAACCAGCCGCTATCAAAATAATCTGGGTGAGACAAGATATTATTGATGGGCTGCCTATTGCCGACCACTGATCTACAGCAAGGAGGCTGAATACATACAATACCATTCAATTATCAATATCAAGTCAGTAAGATTTTTTTTTTTTTTTAAAGAAATGAATACTTTTATTCACCAAGGATGCATTAAATTAAATAAAAATTATAATGTCTTTACTATGATGATAAATTAATCTAAAAATAAAAAAAAAACTGGGGAAAAAGATCACACTGTCCACAAAAATATTAAGCAGTAAAACGTTTTTCAACTTTGATAATAATAAATATGTTTAAGCACCAAGTCCGCATATTAAATTGATTTGTGAAGTAATGAGGTGAAAGTTCACCTTTGGCATTACAGGAATTATATTAAAAGAATAAAATACATTATTACATATTTGGATAATTGGTCAAAAATAAATCTGTTGATTCTGTTGCATAGTACTGAATAAAGAGTAATATATTGATATTTAATATTACTATATTTTCTGTCCAATTTTAGTGTTACTTTCAATAAATGTGAAAAAATATTATTTTATTGGCTTATATTTATTAAAATTCAGTATCATTAAAATTATTTAATGTCATTATAATTATAATATTAATACAATTATAGAAAAAAAGCTACATTAAAATAATAAATTAAATTAAAAGCATTTTCGGTTTTTGGCCAAGTGCATCCAGTATTTTCGGTTTCAGCCCAGAATTCATTTTGGTGCATCCCTAGTAACTATATTACATATATATAGTTTTACTGTATTTTTGATTCAGTTCTTTTTACACATTTCTCTATATCCTACTAGCTATATATCCAACAACAGAACAGGCCATCAGATTTGATCAGTCTGACAGGCCAGACTCACTGAAGGAACGTGGCGGTGAGGTAATATGATTCTAGAGCGTGCTGGCATTAACACCTCTCGCTCTACTCTGAAAACAGATACCGTCTCCTTGAAAGAAAGCCCATCTGATCCAGAGCCAAAATCCTCTATCATCCGTTATAACATCATTTATTTGTGCAGTAACTCCACACCTGCACCAAACAAACAAGGCTGCCATAATATACTATTATTTATTATCATCAACAGCACTGAATCATTTTACGGAACAAATGATCTTTGACTTCAGTACATGCATCAAGAGAAGGGACGGTTATCTGTGTGACTGTGCTGATACAGGTCACCTACGGCCACCTCGGAGCTGAATTATATCACAGAATGCAGCGAACACTTATCTTTAAACAACACAGAGCAGCCAGCTGACTCGCAGCTTGTGATCTCAGGAAATGATAAGATTGTCAGTTGTGTTCCTAATAATAGAAAGAAGACATGGATCACAGCCAGCCCTGGCTGGGATTGTACTTTTGGTGACTTGGTAACATAAAAAGACACATCTACAACACAAACAAATCCAAGCCAAATTGTGTTGACAGTAAAGCACTTATATAGTCTATGGGTCAACTGTCACCAATGATTTTTATGACTTTTCCAGTTGTTTAAATATATATTTTTTCTTTTTCCCGTGGAAATTAACAGCAAATACTGCCAAGAGTTTATTTAATCCAGAATATTCCTTTAAACTCACTCCAAAAACAAGTAGGCCTAATTAAGACTATGAAATATAAACATTTAAAGTGTACAAGTTACACCTACTATATAGTCATTGTGTGCAAACTTTTGCAGCTAGGAACACAACAATAGATTAATACTGAAAACTCACACTTTATTTCATCTCATTTACTATCTCATCAAACTGTCAAGAGTCCATTCAAGATTCAAAAAGGAGGTTGATAAAATAAACCAGAACACTTAACACTCAATTTTATAAGCACATAAACACTTTTAATATGCCTAGTAAACACAGCCCAGTGTGTCTGATACCATTTTCATGAATGACACAGGATCTATTCAATTCATTAATAACACAAATGATCAACCTAAACTGTAGGTATCTGTCTGACTGGTGAAATGCATCATTCCCCTTCACTTCCCTAAGGCAATTCAGCCATAAAATAAAACGATAACGCCCTTTCCATGTCAGCTTTGATCCTTGATATCCTAGTAATCACTCCAGAGAGAATATGAAGAGTTCGTGCTATCAGATTTCTGAACCTTCCCGAAGGGAACAATGCGACATTTGTGTCCTATAGCTGTAATGAAGGTAGATGAACAATGGCAGTCCGTGTATCGATCAAAGAAACTTCCAGGCAGTTTCAACAGGTTGTTTAAATCCCTAGTTTTGTTATTTTAAACATGTAGCTTCACATTCACATTTACCTAATCCAAAACAGCAGAGAAACTATCTCAAAATCAAGTGAAATGCCACTTTTTGGGCGTTGAATGATGCCTAAAAATGCTGTCTATGTAGGCAGCTCATTAGGTTTTGAGAGACAGCCATTGTATGTGCTCGGTGTGCCCACAAAACTAAACAAAGAGTGAAACGCAGAATTTATAAATCTTATAAACTGTCTCTTGAATGTTTATAGAGCTTTATTTGATACAAATGAGAGTGTGTTTTAGGGCTATGCTGAATATTTGCATAGCTAACACAGCTAGCTGGCCACTTCCCGAAGCGCAGCGCTGCTTTCTTTCCCAGGCAACCTGTTGCAAACAACACTTACGCCGCGTTTTAACGGCCAAAACAACTTGAAAGTGTCGCTTAGCTTACCTCTTCAGTAAGATTTGCCGTTCTTTTAGTCCAGTTAGTGTATAAATATTCCCAGAAAAGCGGTTTTGTTCACAGAATAGCACATTAGATTGTTGTCATGTTGTGTGACGGGTCGCTGTGGCTCGAGAGTTTCGGGACTGTGTGAGACTGACGGAGAGCGGCTCAACAGCGCCTCCGGCAAACCCATGAAACGACGCTTCTGATTGGACAGATCCACCATGCTTAAACTCCACCGTCCAATCAGGTGTGGTTTTCCTTGAGAATGTAGAGTGGACTACAAACCGGTCAGTTTCAATTGAACCGATTTAAATGATTGGGATTTTTTGAGGCTTGTTCACTTTTTAGATTTTAAACACTTTTAATATTGTAGATCCAAAACGTTAATTAAAATAAATAAATAAATAAATAAGCATAGACTTACGGTATAGCAAATTTTCCACTGTGAATAGTGCATATTCAGGTATTCCTCTAACCTGACAAGTTGCTTTTTGCATGCATGTCGTCGACCTTTAAAGGCACAATATGTAAGATTTTTGATTAAAATATCCAAAAACCACTAGAACAATGTTATATATTTTGTTGACTTGTGTATTTACATTATCCCAAATGTGTCCAAGAATGTTTAAATCCAGAGAAATAAGCAATTTTGACCAGGACACGGACCGTGTCCGTGCGTCGCCTATCAATGACATCATACCCGCGTTACCCTCGGTTTCCAGTTTTATTTTGTAGAAACCATAGAAACACCAAAGACGTTTTAATATATGTTTTATTAGACAGGTGATCAAGACATTCATTGACAGAAAACTAATCATTGTTATATAGCTCAACACAGTAAGTCTTATTGTTTATATCTCGTTTTCTTGATTCAATTCAATTCACATTTATTTGTATAGCGCTTTTCACGATACATATCGTTTCAAAGCAGCTTTAGAGAGAATGCATGTCAATATTACAATTTAGAGAATGCAGTTAGCTAATAATGTAATAATTTAGGCAATTTAATTTACAGTTACTGTTAGCTGTTTAATTGAAGGTAGAAGCAATGAGCTCTTGGAAATAATGAATTACATATTATCAATAATTAGGATATATATAAATTTGGGAATGTGCATGTTGATCCAGATATTGCGTCATCTGAAGTCCTTGCAGGAGTGTGCAACAAGTGTAACGTTAAAGTGTAAACCCAGAGAGTAACGTTATAACATCATTTTCAACACACAGATGTATCTAATATGATAAACAGCACTGCGTTACCTAACATACACTTGACCGGAAGAAGTGGAAGTCGTCTGTGCCATAATAAAAGTTCTGCTGTTCTCGAGGCGTGTGTCGCACTCGTCTCTCATTAGCAATCACTCCAGCGGCCTCATTTCTGCTCGCAAAGCACTCGGCCCTTCATACTACAGTAATGTTAATAATCTCAATCAACATGATTTCTGCCCGTGTCCCGTCCCGATTCTCTTCCACCGGCTGTAGATGTGAAGACAACACCTCCAATGATTCAGCAAAATCAAGGCGTCATCAAGCTACATCTTTGTTTTGAATAAGCGACCTCTAGAGGCGAAAATTTACATATTGTGCCTTTAATAGTACTTAATGGAAATATTATATTTCATATTTTATATTTGTATTTCAAGAGAGTATCAAACAATTTGGGTGTAATTAATTGCTAAGTAATATAATTACTGTAATTTAATTACTTTTTCCCTTGAAAAGGTAAAGGGATTACTTATTTTTTTGTAATTTTACAGTTATTTTAACGTAAATGCATTAAATACTATTTAGACTATAGAACAATTCTATTTAAGACAATAGTGGATTTAACATCAAAATGTAATGTTAAAATGTATGTTTTTAATGTCACCTTCTCCCTTTAAACACTTTGGTCAGTTCAAGTATAATTTACGCAATTGTATATTGTTATTTGAAAAAAATCAAAAGTGCAGTTTTGTGTCTATCCTTGTATTGTTCAGCTGGTTGAGGTTGATATGAGATTTACAAAGTAATGAGTAATAAGTGATCCAATACTTTTTAGAGAGAGTAATTAGTAATCTAATTACACTGTTGAAGATGTACTTAGTAGCTACTAATTACTTTAGAGTAACTTACCCAACACTGATAATACATAATAAACAATATGTATTAAGTACATATTAAAAATATATAATTTATTAAATAATAAACATTGATCATACATGCATGAAAATAAATGACAGATATGGAGAACTCAATCAGCTTTCAGTGTTTATTTAAAAAAAGAAACTGAACCACGTCTTTACATAATGATCAAGAATTTTAATTCTCGCATTAGATCAGTATTACAGAAAATGATATTATAGTACAGAGTTTTTCAATATCTTTTCAGTACCATAGTATATTCCTCAGGAGTGCTGGTCACTTGTCTGTACAATATCACTCTTGCATTTTTTGACTGTACATTTTATGTCATTTGTTTAAAAAGGCTGTCAGCACTTAAATAAGCTGTGTCTTCATCTTCGAAGTTAAACAAACAAAAGTTTCCAGGGAGCTCAGCCTCTAGGATTGGGCCGGGCGAGTTTAAATGTAAGGGTAGTGGGTAAAATAGAGAGTAATAAGGGCAGAGCTATGAGGGCCAGTTTATTATGAAGTATGTTCCAGACTGAGGTAGCCTGTAGCACAGGACATGCCTCTGTGTGCGCTGAAGTAGCACAGACTTTACACAGACCCTCATCAGTCATCGTTTCCGAAAACGATCTGCACAAAGTCTGCGATACCCGGCGGCACCCGCTGCTTTTCGGCGTCATGACCACAAGACCTCCCCCCCCCCACAGCCCTGGCTTTTGGCACTGCGCACATAAACACGACTCACAAGATAAACGACAAGCAAAGCGATTTTGTAAACCCTTTATGAAGCATAATGAAGTCTTTATGGAGCATATAATACTAAAGGGAAAGAAGCTGGGTCACCTTGGTGCACTTTGAGGAGAGATGAAAAGATCCAGCTCCTGTCGGGGATCCAAAGGGCTCCCCGCTGTCGTTTTTAAGAGCTTTTCATTCCTCAGTGACACATTTTCTACCGATGAGAAAATAAGCTTTCTGATGTATGTGTGACAGGCGCCAACAGCTGTCTATTAAAATGCTACGGCTATCTATAAGTTCTAGCATTGAACACACAAAGCAATTGCAATGAAAGAGAACAGAGTTGCTTAATATGATAATATTCATCATTATATTAATAATCATAATAATTATAACAATATATTACAGAATAAATCTCTTATATTTCATATATATATATATATATATATATATATATATATTATCACTTTAAAAGGTATAATATTTTCTGTCTTTGAAATACTATGATGTCTTCGAAGTCGTATTTTCATAAATTTCACATTTTCGTCTGTTTGAAATGTTGATTATACTTGATCAACTTCTCCCAAATCAATAAAAACTAGCTGTGCCGTTGCATATTACAGAATAGTAATGATATGTGGACATGCACCACTTTCTTGCTCTGTACTTGGTCTGTCCCCTTAAGATGACATCATAGCCGTCCTATGACCATGACGTCCACGACTTCACCCTTGTGCAGCTCCACGTATTGCTCTGTTTTCGGAGGCAACATCAGAAGGCCGTTGGCACTGCGCATGCTCATTAGCCGACTACTCATTTGGTTTCCTGAGAAGCAGAGGAGGAAATTGCTATTTAGCATACAGATAAGTCAGTTATAACGTGTGTATGTGTATATACGCATAACTACATATGTAGACCTGTGCTCTGTGCCCAGGGAAGTGGTTCCTGGTGGTGCCATGTCAGTATACAGCGATGATATTCTGGACGTGGATCCAACTTTACGTCGCAGGACAGCTGCCAAGAAAAAGACACATACTGATGACAACCCAGCTGTACAGAAACAGAACAAAAACGGGAGCTTTTGTGGCTGTGCTCACCCTGGCTTTGATGATGGTGGGCCGTGGGTCCAGTATCCCCTGCATCTTTCTTAATGCAGGAATGACAAAGAGGTTACAGGTTACAACAGCTGACACTGGGTTACCTGATAGAGAAAGGAGAGATGACTGTTAAGGTGAAGACATCATCTTGTAGTAGGAGGAAATCAGTTCTGTCTCCTGATAAAGCACCAATGATGCCTATTAAAGCAACAGTTCACCCCCAAAATGAAAATTCTGTCATTATTTATTCACCCTCATGTTGTTCCAAACTTGTTTGAACTTACTGAAACGAGACGTTTCGCAGAATGTTCGTGCTGCTCTTTTGCATACAATTCAAGTATACGATGATCAGTGGCTGTCAAGCTCCACAAACAACAGAACACCATAAAAAGTTGTCTGAAGTCAAGCAACAGTTTTGTAAGAGAAACTAACAGCAATTTAAAGGATTAGTTCACTTCAGAATTCAAATTTCCTGATAATTTTGTCATCCAAGATGTTTATGCATTTCTTTCTTCAGTCGAAAAGAAATTATGGTTTTTGAGGAAAACATTCCAGGATTTTTCTTCATATCATGGATTTCCATGGGGTTCAACCGGTTGAAGGTCCAAATTGCAGTTTCAAAGAGCTCTACATGATCCCAGACGAGGAATAAGAGTCTTATCTAGCGAAACGATCGGCCATTTTCTAAAATAAAATAAAAAATTATCTACTTTTTAACCACAAATGCTTGTCTTGCATTAGCGCCACGCATTACATTATCAGTTGGAAAGGTCACGCGTGACGTAGGCGGAAGTACGGATCCAGTGTTTACAAGTGTGGAGAAGGAGGACCGTTCAATAGTTGTTGTATGTTGAATGACATATGTATATGTCTTTGTGTCAGTTTATTGTTTAAAATGATCCTTTTGTGTGCGTATCCTGGATGTTTAAATCTTTTGAAACACTGGGTCGGTACTACCGCCTATGTCACGCGTGACCTTTCCAATATGATTACGCAATGCGTGGCGCATCGTAGAGCTAGTGCAAGATGAGCATTTGTGGTTAAATGTATATACATTTTTTTTTTTTTTTTTTTTTAGAAAACGACCAATCGTTTCACTAGACAAGACCCTTATTCCTCGTCTGGGATCATGTAGAGCTCTTTGAAGCTGCACTGAAACTGACATTTGGACCTTCAACCTGTTGGTAACTGCTGAAGTCCACTATATGGAGAAAAATCCTGGAATGTTTTCATCAAAAACCTTAATTTCTTTTAGACTGAAGAAAGAAAGACATAAACATCTTGGTTGACACGGGGGTGAGTAAATTATCAGGAAAATTTGAATTCTGAAGTGAACTAATCCTTAGTTCCAAATAACAGCATTTATTTAAAAACTTTGGAAAACTTTTGTAACACTTGTGATCAATCAATGTATCCTTACTGAATAAAAATATTCATTTAAAAAAAAAAAAAAAAAAAAAAACAGCATAAAGATTTTACTCCTCCTTTATATGAGTTTGTAACATGATGAGGGTGAGCAGATGATAACAAAATCTTCATTTCTGGGTCAACTGCCCATTTAAAGAGTCTTTTTGATGTCAGAGTTCAGTTTGTCTGGCTGGTGTGAAAGCTGCACTCACGTTGACGATGCAAATGTACATTTGTGTTCATGTACATTTTGGAGCCCAATAATACTGGGGCTAGGAGAAAGGAATTGAACTCTGGTTCAGACCAAAGCAATCAAATAAAGTGTGAAAACAACCCAAGACTATCTGATAAGACAAATGTGTAGCACACTACTGAAATCAGTCAAGGAAGAAGAATGTGTCGAGTGCAGAGGTGCCCTTCACCACATCAACAAGAAGGGAAGAGGGGCATTGAAAGTAAAAGGAGGACAGGACTATTTCAGACAAATAGCAATTTCAAGACACTAAGCCACATCACGGTACACAAACGGAAGGGCTTTGAGAGGTTGCAACAGAACTAATAACTACATGGAGCGCCATGGACGCAAAAAAAAAAGCAAAAACACAAAGCTTCTCTCAGAAAACAGAACAGAAAGCGTCACATTGGAAAATCAGAACAAAAATATTACTTCCTATGTTTCATTTCATTGTGTTTTGGAGATTGTTAGATTAGACAAGGCTTTTTCGTGTTTCATTATCTTGTGTCTGTAATAATTACATCGTACTGGTCCCAAATGAGCCCAAGTGCACTAAAAGAGATTTTGTCTTAAATCCTGTTCTGATTTCGAAAACCAGTTAATTAGGGTTTCGTGTCAAAATTTCAAGTCCATTTCCGTTTTCTGAGCGCGGGCTGAAGACAGGGCTTATTTCCTGAATTAAGTGCACCTACTTCCTCGTGGGGGAGGAGGCACAGGCAGTCTGCTGGCCTCGCTGTCACTCAGGGGCACAGTCTCCAGAAGAGTCGCCCCTGTGTCTCTGTAGGTGAAATTACCTTTAAAGGGGAATATAGAAATCGCCACTGTCACCACTGCCTCGACCACCTGGTTTCTGAAGGCACAAGGTGGGAGCACAGTGGGCTCGGGGTGGGGGCAAGCCTGGGGAATCTGATCGGGCCAGTGGGCAAGCAGGGAAATGCAGGTTTGCAGAAGGATACATAAGTGGGCAACCGTGGGCTGATTATATTTTATGGAGAATGGACCATTTAGTTTGGAGATGGTACTATAGAGATATGTAGGTTTATGTATACACTTAAAATAAGGGAAATTATTCTAATCGGTACAATACATACGTGGGAAAAACAGGAAACTTAAGTCACCTGGGTTTGTGTTTGTACATGTTCTCATTTGTGTAAATTCTAAATAGTTCCAATTTTTCCTGTCAATACTTCTTTGTTCGTTTGCATGCCAAATACACAGCGTATTGTACCTGGAAGGGCGAAGATCAGTTTTCTGGCACCGTCAATGTCTAAGGTGGCAAACGTAGTAGGCAAACTGAAACAGAAATAGAATAAAGCATCAATATTCTGCATTCCAGGAACAACCAAAATCATTTTTTAAAAACAGATTCCCTAATCAAACTTAGAGGTGCCATCGAATGAAAAACTGAATTTATCTTGGCATAGTTAAATAACAAGAGTTCAGTACATGGAAATGACATACAGTCTCAAACACCATTGTTTCCTCCTTCTTATATAAATCTCATTTGTTTAAAAGACCTCTGGAAAACAGGCGAATCTCAACATTACACCGACTGTTACGTAACAGTCGGGATCATTAATATGTACGCCCCCAATATTTGCATATGCCAGCCCATGTTCAAGCATTAGACAAGGGCAAAACGTCTGGATGTGCACAGCTGAATCATCAGACTAGGTAAGCAAGCAAGGACAATAGCGAAAAATAGCAGATGGAGCAATAATAACTGACTGATTTTTAGTGATATTTGTAAATTGTCTTTCTAAATGTTTCGTTAGCATGTTGCTAATGTACTGTTAAATGTGGTTAAAGTTACCATCGTTTCTTACTGTATTCAGGGAGACAAGAGAGCCGTCGCTATTTTCATTTTTAAACACTTGCAGTCTGTATAATTCATAAACACAACTTCATTCTTTAGAAATCTCTCCAACAGTGTAGCATTAGCCGTTAGCCACGGAGCACATCCTTAAACTCATTCAGAATCAAATGCAAACATCCAAATAAACACTGCACTTACAGGAATCAATGCATGATGAACACTTTGTAAAGATCCATTTTGAGGGTTATATTAGCTGTGTGAACTTTGCGTTTGCTGTTTAAGGCAGTTGAGAGCTCGCGGGGGCGGGGGAGCGGGAGATTTAAAGGGGCCGCACGCTTAATCGGTGCATATATAATAATGGCTCAAAATAGGCAGTTAAAAAAATTAATTAAAAAAAAAATCTATGGGGTATTTTGAGCTGAAACTTCACAGACACGTTCAGGGGACACCTTAGACTTATATTACATCTTTTGAAAAGATGTTCTACGGCACCTTTAATATGTCAAGGGAAAATGTACAGTCAGTTGGTTGTTATCACAAATCATTACACGGCTCTGTGAAACTCTTAATTCTGACTGATCAGATGTTTCCTTAATATTTTCTGTTGTCTGCTCATGTGGTTAACTGAACCTGCCACCACTTTCATATCTATCGTTTCACACTACAAACTCACGCTCTTTTGTTTCATACTAACGCCACTGGCATCATCTTGCATCTCAGTCATCAATTATAGTAATATCAACCTCAAATGAGCTAAATGCCATAAACGACCAATTAGAATCAAGTATTCTAGACTAGAGAGCCATGTAATAAAAAGCTAGAATAATGATGTAACACTTTATTTAATATAAATCATTGTTATTGTTAACTAAAACTGTCATTAAAGGCACAATATGTACGTTTCGCCACTAGAGGTCGCTTATTCAAAAAAAGCTATATAACAATGATTCGTTTTCTGTCGATGAATGTATCCAAACAGTTGCTCACCTGTCTAATAAAAAACACATCATATATTAAAGCGTCTATAGTGTTTCCATGGTTTCTACGGAAGTAAAACCGGAAATCGAGGGTAAGGCGGATATGACATCATTGACAGGTGATGCGATGACACAAGGCCGTTACACTGGTTAAAATTGCTGATTTCTCTGGATTTAAACAATGTTGGAAACATCTGGCACAAGTCAACAAAATATATAACATTGTTCTAGTGGTTCTAGTTCTTATCTTACATATTGTGCCTTTAAGCTGAAATAAAATAAAATATTAAAAATAAAATATAAATGTTAAAATATAAATATTGGATGAAAAACAAACAAAAATTAGAAATGTTGACTATTTTATTTAACTGAAATAAAATAAGTTGAAGTACTAATATTACTAAAAAAACAAGTGAAAAAAAAATAAATCCATGCTAAATAGAAATATACATATAAAAAACTAATAAAATGACAAAAGCGCATATCAAAATTACTAAAACGTAAACAAAAATAAAAGCAAATGTAACCAATAAATACTGTAATACTATATAAATAATACTAAAATGACACTGATATAAACACAATGAAGATCTTTTTCTGTTTACTTTGTCTTTGAATCAGATTACATGCCTACATGTATGTTAAATAAAACATCTGATTCATATTGCACATAAAAATGGCAAGAGCTGAAGAAAAATGATTGGCGGGATGCTTCAACTTTTGGGAGTCAGGATGCACTGGTTCTTATCAGTATTTCAGCTTTGCTAAAATCTTGGAGGTCATGGCATTAAACCGCTGAAAGAGTTTTTCAGCAATTCGTTGTATCCCAGAGAACAACCAAATGCCTCCCCTCACGTCAGTGCCGCCCCGTCCAGACTTTACCCAAGTCTAGCTCTGGATGACTAACACTGCTTCTCTGACTCACCCTGGCTTCATAAACACTCGACCGAAGTGGATCTGGGCATGGAGGTCTATATCCAGCACCTGCTTCAGGTAGTCCTGAAGAAAAAAAAAAAACAAGAAAAACAAGAAAACAGAGACGTTAGTAGTGTGTGAGAGCGTTTGCGTTTCTCCTCTCATGTAGTACAACACATCTATCCCTGCCTGGTGAAGTGAAACATTGGGTAATTAAAGAGCTCTAATTAATAGGGCGGAAAATCAAGAGCAAGAGGCGGTCAGTGCACTGCTGCCTGGGCAAAGACCCAAAATAAAAGGTCAGATTAACAAGTGTTGCTTTGTGACAAAAAAAAAAAACAAGCAGTAACACTAGATGGCAGTAAAACACACGGTGACCTGCAGCATGAGCTCTTAAAGTGTTTTGATCCGAGATCTCATGGCCTTTGGGTAAACCAATGGAATCCTCTCCTTGACATGAAGCAGATTGATCTGTGAGGCCACATTCCTTTACTGAGAAGCTCGGACATTTCAAGCATGTGACCTTGTATACACTTCCAGACAACTCCAATCAACTGACCTTCTCACCCATGGACACACCCCCAGAGGTGATGATGACATCAGCACGGCTAATGCCCTCGTTTAGGGCGTTCAGCAGGTCGTCTGGGCTGCAGGGGGAGTTAGAAAACATATTCAAGCCAAATGACTTCCGTTTTCTCGCGCCACATACCTTACTGGCATATTGGTGAAGATAAAGGGATGGTTCACCCAAAAATGAAAACTCCCCCTCAAGTTGTTCCAAACCTGTATGAATTTCTTTGTTCTGCTGAACACAAAGGAAGATATTTGGAGGAATGTTTGTATCCAATTCATACAGGTTTGAAAACTTGAGGGTGAGTAAATGATGACAGAATTTTCATTTTTGGGTGAACTTTCCCTTAAAGTGTTAGAAGGGGGGTTAGAAAACCATTTTCTCTTTGCCACATCCAGGTTCACACATACTCCATTTGCCTGTTTTTTTTTTTTTCCGTGCCCATGTTAACAGATTAGAGCGTTCACACTGCACACGGATGCGGTCCAGTAATGCGTTTCAGGAGCGATCGTTTTTCAAGTCTATTTTTGCTGACACATTGAATTAAAGTGACAGCGCATTGTTCGCATTAAAATAAACATGGATTGACACGAAAATGTAGTATTTATGTTCACCATAAATGCATATAATTACGCTCTACTGTGTTTCAGTCCTCACGTGGCTTTTTGCCCAGGGTAAAGCAAGGAAAACTACACCTTACCTCATATTTAGATGAGAAAGGCACTCGTCTTTTCATGGAGGTGCAAAAACAAAGTTCTTTATGACCTGCATTTCTTGTATGAAGAATTAAATCCAAAAGAAAAAGCATGAGAGTCGGTTTGTTTAAATGTTATGAGAGTATGTTTAAATGTTATGCCACTTGCTTGAGCAACTTAAGATTTAAATCTAGAAGTAATGAACTGAATAATAAATTCATTTGATGCATTACAAGTAACTTGAGTAAAGTAATCAGATTACTTTTTCAAGTAACTAGTAAAGTAACGCATTATTTTTAAATTTACAACAAAATATCTGTTACTTTCTCAAAAACGTAATGCAAGCTACTTTTTCACATTTATTGACAGCTCTCCTGTTCCCATGATGAGAGAAATCAGGAGTAAGTGTAGAGGTGTTGTGTGCGCTGTGTGAACATGATGGTTATTGTAGTTCTAGACTAAATGTGAACATTTTCTCGTCTCACTTGCACAAAAACAAATTCAGTGTTCCTTAAAATGATAACTCAGAATATTGCACAAACCTGCAATAATTAAATATATTAAAGTAAACAAATACTTTATGTATTAAATCTCACTTTATTAACCAATGTCTTTGCTGCTGACCTTCGATGATCCAATTCAACCATGCTAATAAGCAAAAATGACTTTAGATAAACATCACATTTGTGATCAGCCTGAAGCTTATTCATCTCGTTTTTGGTGTGAAAGGGCCTTTACATTTGCCAAAATTAGAACTTTTTTGTTGTTATGAAAAACAAAAACAGCCCAGCCCAGGTGAGGAAAAAGTAACGCAAAAGTAATGTAACACATTACTTTCCATAAAAAGTAACTAAGTAAAGCAATTAGTTACTTTTTGTAGGGAGTAACGCAATATTGTAATGCATTACTTTTAAAAGTAACTTTCACCAACACTGTTTAAATGTGAATACGTCTATGAAATATTGTATAACTGTAATGTGTACAAAGAGAATTACAATGCTGAAAAAGCATTTTCAGTAACAAACTTCTGGATTTGAAATACAAATAACTAAAAATGTTGTGTTTGTGGTATACAGCCACGTATCAGTTGCATCATTTGTGTTGCGCTGCTTCTGCACCGCATATTATGCACTGCAAATGGAGTATGTGTGAACCTGGTGTTTCACTGTTACTAGGGCAAATTGAATGCAAGAAATAACCTGAATTTAATATTTTTATTCATCAAGGACACATTTAATTGATCAAAAGTGACAGTAAAGACTTTTACATTGTTGCAAAAAATTTATTTGAATCTTTTTTACATTGTTACAAAAGATTCAAATAAATGTTGTTCTTTTGAAAATTCGATTCATTTAAGAATCCTGAAAAATAAAAGCATGTATCACAGTTTCCACAAAAATATTAAGCAGCACAACCATTTTCAGTATTGATAAATTAACATTAAAATGATTTCTCAAGGATCGTGTGACACTGAAAATAGGAGTAATGGCTGCTTTGTCATCGCAGGAATAAATTACATTTTAAAATATATTAAAATAAAAAAATAGTTATTTTAAATGTCAATAATATTTCACAATATTACTGTTTTTACTGTATTTTTGATCAAACAAATGCAGCCTCGGTGAGCATAAGATTTAAAAAAAAAATCTTACTGACCCCAACCTTTGAACTTTATAATGTTATATTATATAATTAAATCACATATCAATATTTAACCTCCAATACTTCAACTGAAAAATAAATAAATATGACACCTGTTCTTCTACTGTCCTTGTTTTTCCTCTTTTTGGATAGACTTCATTGGATATGTCAGCAGAATTACATATAGCAATAAACAATACATTTCGAAATACACAATACCATGTTATATTCTATATTTATACTAAATGCATTAAATACTTCATTCAAATTAAATTTTTAATCACTGTAATCACTAATACTATCAATGTAAACCTATTTGTAGTTGCTCCTTATACATGTCTTTGTATACATCTTTACAGTATACGTATGTGAATACAAATAATGGTGGAAAAAATACTTCAGAGGACTGCAGGAAGTGCTGTCGTTCAGTAAATTCTGCTGAGACGTTGTATGAATCTGTATCGATTCTAATATATGAGCTGGAGTTTCAAAGGAGTGCTGAGGTTGGAAAGATTTAGACATGTGCAAAGCTGACTGTGAGTCTGTGTCTGTGTGTGTGTGTGTGTGGGCGGTAAGGGAGGGATGCTGACTTGTCTCCGACGATGCCGAGGTTGATGGTGGGATAGCCGTGCTCCTGAATGGTGGCCAACAGTGTGGATCGGTTACTGTCCCTGATCTTGCCTGGGTGGAGGTCATCCTCAGGGTTTAACAACTGCACAAGAAGTGTATATAAACACGTTGAAACACATTTTAAATTAGCAAAAAAGAGTATAACAAAGCAACAGACACAAGCAAGCCATACCTCATTGCCGGTGGACATGACTGCTACAACTGGGAATTTCTGCACCTCCACCTCTGTGACTCCTACAGTGGCCAATAGGCCGATCTCAGATGGACCCATGTGAGTGCCCTTAGCCAACACACACTCTCCACGCTTGATATCATGACCTATAGGCCTGTGTGTGACACAAGCAAGAGAACAGACTAACATCAGCCTTTATAATACCAGTTTATGTTATGAACTAGAGCCAGATTAAGAATATTTACATCAAGCTGATCCTGGAGAAAAAACAAAAATACAAAACAAAACACAGTTTCCACTGAAATATTAAGCTGTACAACCGTTTAAAGGTGCCATAGAACGTGTTTTCAAAATATGTAATATAAGTCTAAGGTGTCCCCTGAATGTGTCTGTGTTAATTTTTTTAACTGCCTATTTTGGGGCATCATTAAATATGCGCTGATTCAGGCTGCGGCCCCATTAAATTCTCGCGCTCCCTGCCCCCCGAGCTCTCGACTGCCTTAAACAGCATAAACAAAGTTCACACAGCTAATATAACCCTCAAAATGGATCTTTACAAAGTGTTCGTCATGCAGCATGTCTAATTGCGTAAGTATGGTATTTATTTGGATGTTTACATTTGATTCTGAATGAGTTTGAGGCTGTGATCCGTGGCTAACGGCTAATGCTACACTGTTGGAGAGATTTATAAAGAATGAAGTTGTGTTTATGAATTATACAGACTGCAAGTGTTTAAAAATGAAAATAGCGATGGCTCTTGTCTCTGTGAATACAGTAATAAACGATGGTAACTTTAACCACATTTAACAGTACATTAGCAACATACTAACGAAACATTTAGAAAGACAATTTACAAATATCACTAAAAATATCATGATATCATGGATCATGTCAGTTATTATTGCTCCATCTGCCATTTTTCGCTGTTGTCCTTGCTTGCTTACCTAGTCTGGTGATTCAGCTGTGCACAGATCCAGACGTTAATACTGGCTGCCCTTGTGTAATGCCTTGAACATGGGCTGGCATATGCAAATATTGGGGGCGTACATATTAATGATCCCGACTGTTACGTAACAGTCGGTGTTATGTTGAGATTCGCCTGTTCTTCGGAGGTCTTTTAAACAAATGAGATTTATATAAGAAGGAGGAAACAATGGAGTTTGAGACTCACTGTATGTCATTTCCATGTACTGAACTCTTGTTATTCAACTATGCCGAGGTAAATTCAATTTTCCATTCTACGGCACCTTTACACACTGATCATAAAAAATGTTTCTTCAGCATCAAATCAGCATATTAGAATGACTTCTGAAGGATCATGTGACACTGAAGACTGGAGTAATGACTGCTGAAAATTAAACTTTGCCATCACAGAAATAAATTACATTTTAAATATATGTACAGACAGAAAACTTATTAGGGGCAAAGCACCAAAGGTTAAAAGGTAAAAATGAATTTAATTAATTTTTGATAAACCCAACCACTCTCAAAAAACACACAAATGAATCTGACAAAAGCACATAAAAATGGATGTGAGGCTACACCTCCGCAACGTTTTAATGTATTGAGACGAGTCTTGGTACGTCGTCACAAGCATGAACTGAAGCTATTTGCAGTGTTTCGGCACAGCGCCTCCTACTGGTCAAGAGATACTATTTCGCTTATAACCTCTTAACAGTTTGCCCCCACCAAAAAACGCCTTTTGATTCAGTTAAATATACAGAGTCAAAAAATACCCAATTTTCCCATATCAGCCATTTTGGGCGGCAGTCTTTTTTTTTTTTCGTAAAATTCTCTATTTTATGAACGCATTGTCATATTGATAGGAACTCGGAAAGTGTCATTGGTACCATGCCCTGACAGTACTCAAAAAGTTGAGACAGCGCCACAATGTGGTCAAAAAAATGCACATCTGACTCTTGATTAATTTTGCCTATTGTACTGGAACTGGACTTGATAAGATTCCTTGAGAACAACGATACCAGTTATGCTATAGCTGGTCGAAATTGCTGTCCACCATTTTGAATTTCGTTGAAAACTTATTTTTCCTAACTCCTCCTAGAACAATGGCACAATTTTCAGCAAAATTGGCTCAGATCATCTTCAGACCATGCCGGAAAAAAGTTATTAAAAAATATTTTATTTTTGATAGACAAAACCTTGAATAAAGCATCAACGAAATTGTTGGCATGATGCCATGCTGATTTTGAGGCTGTAAGGTCTGTTCACACAGAACACGATTTTCCATTCCAATGCGCTACTTTTCCAATTTTTTTTATGTAAACACACACTAGATGGACATGTATGACCATCTTGCATCTTTTGCAGTGTTTTGTGCATGACACAGTGTTCTAGAAACATGGCACTCAAGTTAAAATCAGTTCAACTTTTAAAAAAAGCTGGCGGGAACAAGACAGAAAAACAGTAAAAATCTAATATAGTTTAAAAAAAGTCTCTTTTTTTGAGGAAGCAAACTACAGTCCCACTCACCTGATATCCTGTCCTGGACGGGCCTGAACCAGGATCCTCACCTCCAGCTCCTCTGTACCCTGTAATTCATAACCAACCAGACTCAGACACCTGTACACACTGGACTTTCATTTACAATCAAAGATCCTACACACTGTTTAGAAGGGTGTTTGTCTTTCTTGTTTTATCCATATTAAAACCATAACACAAAACATACTATTGCAGTTTCCTTAAAAGTACTGCTGTATAATTTATTGTAATTATATAGTTGTAGATTATTTGTGTTACTTTCTGTATTTTAAAGGGTTAGTTTACCCAAAAATTTAAATTCTGTCATTAATTACTCACCTTCAGGTCGTTCCACACCCGTAAGACCTTCGTTCATCTTCTGAACACAAACTAAGATATTTTGATGAAATCCGAGAGTTTTTTTTTATCCACTATTGAAAGCAACAAAATTACCACATTCAAGGTCCAGAAAAGTAGTTAAAATAGTCCACGTGACTACAGTGGTTCAACTTTAATATTATGAAGCGACGAGAATACTTTTTGTGCACAAAAATAAAACAAAAATTACAACAAATTTGTCTCCCCCCTGTCATTCTGCTAAGCTATTTTTGTTGCAGAGCTTCAGTGTTTACGTCTGAATGGCGGCTCAGTATTGGTCGGCTCTGGTCATGTGAGCAGCACGATGCATGTGTGTGATGCTGACGCAGGAATTTGTTAAATAAAATCGTTATTTTTGTTGTTTTTACACACAAAAAGTATTCTCGTCGCTTCATAATAATAAGGTTGAACCACTGTAGTCACATGGACTATTTTAACAATTTTTACTACTTTTATGGACCTTGAATGTGGTAATTTCATTGCTTTCAATAGAGGATAAAAAAAAATCTCAGATTTCATCAAAAATATCTTAAATTGTGTTCCGAAGATGAACGAAGGTCTTCCGTGTGTAGAATGACATGAGGGTGAGTAATTAATGACTGAATTTTCATTTTTGGCTTAACTAACCCTTTAAATATATTTGGTTGAGTTTTTTTGTCTTTAAACACCTTGAAGTATGCATGTTTCACTTTCGGGACAGAATCCGTGAAAATTGTCTTAAAGTATTTAATACTAACAAAATGGGCAGCATCCTTTAAAAGGTAGAAATTACTCATAAAAGTACTTTTATTCTTTTTAAAAAGCTATTCTTTTAGAGATATGGTTAATTTTGAGAAAGTTACAAGTTATTTATTAGAAGTTATTTGCTATTTACATTCATTTAAAAAAATTATATATTAATTAAAATAGTCAAAAAGAGTGTGTGGTTGAGAATGTGACACTTACGTCTTCAGACTCTCGTAGCAGTTCTGTGTCTTCTACTTGCACTACAGCGTCTGCACCACATGGGATAGGAGCACCTGTCGTCACCCTCATCACTTGGCCTGGCATAACCGTGAGAGTGGGCTACAAACAGAAAAAGACTCTTCACCACTGTATCAAAAAAACCTATGTGTGTTCGGCTGTGGTGTGAAAGCAAAACACAGATGTTTTGTCTTTACTGATACTGGGTTAAATTGCTTTTATTAACATAAAATAACATACACTGTTATCTGTATAGCATCATAAGAAACAACAGTACAACAGAATGACCCATGACACACATGCAAACACACACTCCAGACAGTGCGCTGTATGGACGTCAGCCATGAGCACTGGAGTGCTGGCCCACACTCTGCTGCACATAGCCCACGGGGATCCCCCTCTCTCTCTCTCTCTCTATCTTTCTGTGTAATGCACTCATTAAACACGCTCACTGATTCTGAGTTCTCTTGCCATCTGAGCACATAAGCCTCCTGCAGACACAAGGTCCAGTGCAAAAGCAGGCATTTCCAGTGTATGTGTAAGAAAGAGAAACTCAGCATGTTCACATCAGGGTTTAATGGCAAAACAGTGTAAGAAGACTAGTTTAGCTAACAAGTTGGTGTTAGTTTAACTCACCTGCTCCCCAGCCTGAGACTCCCCAATGATGAAGCGATCACCAGGGCCATCAGCAGCTGAAAAACAGTAAAAGAGTAACTCATTGAGTTCATTTCAGAAGGTTTACAGGTTTGGTGAATGAGATTCTAATGGTAAAAAGGTTAAGAATAAGGTTGTTATATCTTATTATGCTTATTATGATAAAGCATTAAGGGTAAAAGGGAAATAATCATAAGTTCTAATGAATATGTCAATTACGCCTTTTTCATTGGCACAGTGAAGGTGCCAATTTGGCCCTGTTCCAAAAGGTGGCGGACCGGAAAACTGGCCCATTAAACTTGTTCTTGAACAGCAAGCATCATATGTGTGAAGTGATTTTTAAAGATCAAAAGTAATTTGATTTGTTGATGTATCTACCTCCTATATACAGTGGGTACGGAAAGTATTCAGACCCCCTTACATTTTTCACTCTTTGTTATATTGCAGCCATTTGCTACAATCATTTAAGTTCATTTATTTCCTCATTAATGTACACACAGCACCCCATATTGACAGAAAAACACAGAATTGTTGACATTTTTGCAGTTTTATTAAAAAAAGAACAACTGAAATATCACATGGTCCTAAGTATTCAGACCCTTTGCTGTGACACTCATATATTTAACTCAGGTGCTGTCCATTTCTTCTGATCATCCTTAAGATGGTTCTACATCTTCACTTGAGTCCAGCTGTGTTTGAGTATACTGATTGGACTTGATTAGGAAAGCCACACACCTGTCTGTATAAGACCTCACAGCTCACAGTGCATGTCAGAGCAAATGAGAATCATGAGGTCAAAGGAACTGCCTGAAGAGCTCAGAGACAGAATTGTGGCAAGGCACAGATCTGGCCAGGGTTACAAAAAATTTCTGTTGCACTTAAGGTTCCTAAGAGCACAGTGGCCTCCATAATCCTTAAATGGAAGACGTTTGGGACGACCAGAACCGTTCCTAGAGCTGGTCATCCGGCCAAACTGAGCTATCGGGGGAGAAGAGCCTTAGTGAGAGAGGTAAAGAAGAACACAATGATCACTGTGACTGAGGTCCAGAGATGCAGTCGGGAGATGGGAGAAAGTTGTAGAAAGTCAACCATCACTGCAGCGCTCCACCAGTCAGGGCTTTATGGCAGAGTGGCCTCTCCTCAGTGCAAGACACATGAAAGCCCACATGGAGTTTGCCAAGATGGTGAGAAATAAGATTTCTCTGGTCTGATGAGACCAAGATAGAACTTTTTAGCCTTAATTCTAAGCGGTATGTGTGGAGAAAACCAGGCACTGCTCATCATCTGTCCAATACAGTCCCAACAGTGAAGCATGGTGGTGGCAGCATCATGCTGTGGGGGTGTTTTTTAGCTGCAGGCACAGGACGACTGGTTGCAATCGAGGGAAAGATGAATGCGGCCAAGTACAGGGATATCCTGGACGAAAACCTTCTCCAGAGTGCTCAGGACCTCAGACTGGGCCGAAGGTTTATTAAACAAGACAATTACCCTAAGCACACAGCTAAAATAACGAAGGAGTGGCTTCACAACAACTCCGTGACTGTTCTTGAATGGTCCAGCCAGAGCCCTGACTTAAACCCAATTGAGCATCTCTGGAGAGACCTAAAAATGGCTGTCCACCAACGTTTACCATCCAACCTGACAGAACTGGAGAGGATCTGCAAGGAGGAATGGCAGAGGATCCCCAAATCCAGGTGTGAAAAACTTGTTGCATCTTTCCCAAAAAGACTCATGGCTGTATTAGATCAAAAGGGTGCTTCTACTAAATACTGAGCAAAGGGTCTGAATACTTAGGACCATGTGATATTTCAGTTTTTCTTTTTTTATTAAATATGCAAAAATGTCAACAATTCTGTGTTTTTCTGTCAATATGGGGTGCTGTGTGTACATTAATGAGGAAAAAAAATGAACTTAATTGATTTTAGCAAAAGGCTGCAATATAACAAAGAGTGAAAAATGTAAGGGGGTCTGAATACTTTCCGTAACCACTGTATATATATATATATATATATATATATATATATATATATATATATATATATATATATATATATATATATATATATATATATATATATATATATATATATATATTTAACAGTGGTGTAAAATCAATGAATTAAAATACCTTGGATGTTAAAACTTTCTCAGAATGTTTGCAGGAATTTGTTTGGGCAATGCGAACTACCCTGAAGACTTAATATGCAAATGTATGTTTATGGGCAGGTTATCTTATATAATCAGTTATGTGATCACTCTGCTCTTAAGTCAGTATAAATGCGGTACAGACTGAGAGAGGTTGGAAAATCTCAACCATTTGGCTGGAAAAGGGGTACACGAAAATGTGAATTTGGCAGAAATGGGTAATCACCTCGAACAGCATAGCCATCTTTAACTGACGCAGGGAAAGGAGGCAGGTTGTCTTTGGCATAGACGTCCTGAGCCAGAACTCGACCCATTCCATCTACAAACAAAGAAAAAACTCTGATGAACTCACACAATCATGAATACAACAACAATGAAAGTTAACTTCCTCATAAAAGTCAGAAAGGGAAAATGTACCTACATCAGAGGCCAGCAAAAGCTACACGAGAACGCAAATGCAGACATGCAGCCAGACAACATGAACAGAGGGATGTAAAAACAAGGACGGTGCATATTATGATGTACACTCTAAACTAATTTAATCCCTTTCAAGTGTGAGTTTAAAATATTCTAACTGACTCCCCAGAGTGAGTTTTTTTTAAGGTGACCGTTGTTTTAGAACGTTTGCCCTTATCGTTTTCTTGGCGATGCATCATGCTTGTTACATAACACACCGCAGCCACAATAACACTGTATGACAGATGTTTCGCTATTATTTTGTTTTTCCTTTTTTATTTAAAATATTCACAAACTTGCTTACCATGTCAACTATCTGATATTCCGATTCTCAAATATGTGTAAGTGAGAGTATTTTGTCGTTTTAAAACCTTTATAAATGATCTTTATCTTGATCTATAATGCGAGATGGGCACCACCATCTTAGTTTGCGCCGCAGTTCAGAGTCCTGTCAGTCAGATTTACAGCATGTGAATTCATCGGTTTCGGTTACAATTTATTTATTTGAGTTACATTGTAATTACTCAAATAAGTACTGAGTACTATTTATTAACTACATGCACTTACTATAGAGTTACAGTTAGGGTTAGGGTTTGGTTTAAGGTTAGTTACTTGTAATTATGCATAATTTACTGTTATTACTATAGTAAGTACATGTAGTAATGTGTAACTACGGCACTGTAAAGTTACCTCGGTTTCTCCTGAAATACATGCAAGTAAGTGGCTGGTGAACTGGAAGAATAGAGTAAACTTTATAGTTACTTAGGCCCATTATATGTGTCTTATATGAATAAACGTCGGCAAATTATATTTGAATGGATTGTTATTGCTGCTTCCACTGATGTTTGACATCAGTGTGTATTTTATAAACTCTAAATGTATTGTTTTACTGGTGCTTATGTGTATTTAAATGTCTGAAACCTTTAAAAAAAAAAAGCATGATGTGGCTGAAAACACTGCAGAGTTGTGATATATGACAAGTCCGTCTCGCAGCCAAAGTGTGAAAGCACAGTTTGAATCTGGCAGTTATGTGACGTCATTCTAAATCCCATATGTGGAACCGTAAGGCTCAAAAGGTTAATAAGACAAAGAATGTATTTTATTAACTGTGAGTTAAACATGTTTATTCTGGTAGCCTGCAAGCTAACAGGTTAGCATATTAGTATGCCATACTGCTAATTGACAAACATACCGCTAACTGACAAGCCTGCTATCCTCGCACACACGCACTGGCACAAAATATACACCATTATTTGTAGTATTTCTTAGCTAGCACTGCTACAAAAAGATAACCCATAATAGTGAAACTGAACACTATAGTGTAATAACATCCCTAACCCTTGAAAATGTGAGGGAACAAAATAATAATCTATCTTTTAAAAGTAGATATTTATTGTTTTTTATCCCTCTTCAAATCATCCTGACTAAAAAGTTAGTCTAATTGAGGAATCAGCCATCATAACAGTGAATCAAGCTAACCAGTTAACATACTAACTTAGCATACCACCAGTCAATGAGGATATTAACTTTGTATTTAGCTAGTCAATAAGCTGGCTAGCTTAGCATACAACAGGCATTACGAGAGAGGAAGGGTCTCAATTATCTCCCTAGTTCAATAGTCAGGACACTGATCAGGGAGTCAGCCATTTTAAGCGTCGTTTAGTAGTAGTTGTAGTAGTATGTACAATAACGTATTTATACTATTTATAAAGAACTTTGTCAGTGGTCGAATTTCATACTTTCATATGAAAGAAGAGGAATTCACACATAACCTAAATGAATATGTAGGAAAGGTGGATGAGAGTGTGCCCTGAAACACAGATGTGCCATTTCCTCTGAACACCAAACACACACACTTACACTCACACACAAAGCCTGAGATCTCTTGGGGGAGCAACAAGCGCCCTCCCACACAAGAAAAGAAGAAGAGAAAAGAGGGATGACAGACAGAGAGAGAAAGAGGGGAAGGAATAAAGGATCGGAGAGAGCCAGAAGGAAAGCAAGAGAGAGAGAGAGAAAAAGAAAGAATGAGAGAGTGCAAAGGCGCTCTTGTAGAGATAAAGCACGAGAATGAGAGAGGGAGAGCGAGCTGATGCTAATGAGGCCTCTCCTCGGTTGGAGGCTGATTAGAAAAGACTTATTTCTCTAAAACAGCACATCTGACGAGGCTCTAAATATAGCGCGTGTCTGGATTGGGAGATCAAACAGATGGGTACGGTGTTATCTACACACAGAGATGAGTACTCAAGCGCACATCACAGAGCCCTGACAACCCAGTCACCATGAAACTGCAACGATTCCCTGCAGCTACAATACAACAAGCCCAGATCAACTCAACAGAGCCGAGCACAGGCCCGTAAAGAGACCACATGTAAGCCTGAAGTCTATACCAAATGCTGTCGTCTTGAAATGAACACTAAAACAGTGCTCCTAAAACTGATTCTAATGGCCATTTTAATCTTTAAGTTATCTTCAACTCAATTAACTTTAAACTTATAAAAATAAAAAATAACTGTTTATAATACTAATTCGCTTGGTAATGACACCTAATAAACTTCTCGTAACTTCGAACCATAGACCGTAAAAAATATGGACGTGGTGTCTGTGATGTCACCCGTAAGTTTCTGAAGAGCATTTTTGAAATCTAAAGCCGAACCACTGCCATCTTGGCAGTGTGTCACTGTGCGTCATTCACAGATAACAGAAAATGGGCAAAGAGGCTGGACGTGGGTGGAGCTAAGGTGATGTGACCGCAGCAGACAAACGGCTAGTGACAGCAGTGGCAAACCACCTGTCATTCAATTGGCCGCGCCCTTAATTATTCAGAACTTTAAGGCTTAATATAATTTAAACAGATGAGTTATAAAAAAAATAAATAAATAATCACCCCTCAGAGTTGTCATGAAGGACAAAATTAGCTATATAGACCAAAACAACAATTTGTACCAGGCTGTAAACATGTTTTTTTTTCTGCTGTAAAGTTGGGCATTTTAACATGGGACTCAATGAGATTCTGCTCTCTTTTGGAGCCTTTCCCTAGTGGCCAGTCGATGAATTGCAGTTTACGTCACTTCCGTATTGGCTTCAAGGGAAACGGGGGAGGTTGCCGCTTGCTTCGAACCAAATAAACAATAAACATTTTTGGGAAAAACTTGGTTGTTCTTTAAAGTGCAGTATTGAGGACGCTGATTTATAATAGATTTTAAACATAAATACCATATATTATAAATAGAATTGAAAACATTATTGTCAAAAATATATGAGAACGACAAATATATATATATATACATACATATATATATATATGTTAATTAATACATTTATTCAGCAATGATGCATTTAATTGACCAAAAGTAATGTCACAGATTTCTATTTCAAATAAATGCTGTTCTTTCGAACTTTCTATTCATCAAAGAATTCTGAAAACATGTATCACAGTTTCCACAAAACTATTAAGGAACACAACTGTTTTCAACAGAAAATTCAGCTTTGCCATCACAGTAATAAATTAATTTAAAAAAATATATTAAAATAGAAATTTTAATTATAATAATATTTCACAATCAAATAAAGAGCATAAGAGACTTCTTTCAAAACTATTTTTCAAATCTTACTGACACCATTCTTTTGAACGGTAGTATATGTCGACAGATGTATACAGCAATATCTGCAAACCTATTGGTTATTGGTAATTTATATTGGTGCATCAGACATCAATACATCAAAATCCAGCAGAACAGACAGTCTCACCTCAGCATACTCTAAATGGCCAATCTTCTCCAAGGCTGAGACCACTTATACATTTTAAATTTATTTTATTAACCGAGGTGACAGAAAGAGGTTTTAAAACAGACAGCCGCTCATAACTTACACCCATCTTGTTGTATGAACAACGCATTTCAAAAATTTATGAGTGACATTACTTGGCTGGGCGAGGATATTTCCTCTATTTACGCTGATCTGGACTTGCCCTCCTTGTGCTCACGCTGAGCTGAAAATCAATCACTTTTATCTGTCAGGAAACAGTGAAGCTCTACACACAGTTACTGATACTGTAGATTGTACAAGGCACAATGTTTGAGGTGCTATAGCGGGTTTTGTGTAAAGAGGTGATGTCGGAAAAGCTTGAGTATTGAATGTTTAAGTTGTTTTAATTTTTACTGTTGGTCACATCTCTAACCCTTGCGTCACGCATCCGATTGATGAGTTCACTGGCTTCCAAAGCAACAGTCATAGGCAAATGATCTAGAACACAAAATGACAACAAAGCTCTTCCAATCTAGGCCATTCTCTATGGATAAACCAAACAGATACAGCCAAACATGGAACATGATTCCGTTGACTATTTATGACAACCATGCCATATCCAAATCAATGGAACAAGCTTAAGGAAAACAAAAAGATTCCAGTGAATCACTTGTCTCTTATGAGCTGAATCCCAATTCGATATTGTCCGTAATAGCGTTACATTTAAAAAAGTATGTCAAAAGGTACTGAAATGGCAAACTATTTCTGATTAGATGGATCATTCCATGCAATGCAAGTGGATTTGTTTGCGATGATTCACTGATGTAACATCAAGACACGATTTTTGTCACAATTTTGTAATGGCCTACGTCATACTTAAAGGGGTCATGAATTGACAAATCAATGGTTTCTTGAGCTTTTGATATATAAGAGGTCATCGTACTATAAGAATATCCTGTAAGTTTCAGGACTGAAAACTTCCTTGTTAGTCCAATAAAAGCTTTTATTGACACCAGGCCCAGCGAATGACTAAACGCCGCCTCGGCATAAGAAATCAACGGCTACTTAATCATTGCAGCATTAGCCCCGCCCACTGGCGTGTTATTGAGATGACGAGGATAGATGAGCGATACAGGACTAAAAATAACATTACCTTTCAAAGGATCCTTAAGCTAGGAATATGGTTATTTATTTTCAACATTGTGAATGTCTCAGTTGAGCTGTATTTATTTCTATTCTGCATTTCACTGTGGATTCTTTGGTAAATCAATCTCAATTTTGGCGAAGGCTTTGCAAACAGACTTTTATGATATGGACTCGACAGTAATGCAACAACATGTAAGTAACTTTGTTAATACTAATGCCTGATCTGATATGTAATGATTCATGTACAGTCAGATGTTCTTTGTCTATGTGTCAGTAAATCAAACCTGTGACTAAACAGTCAAATGGTGATTAAATTGTATATAGAAAGAATGCAAAGAATGCTCCCTTTACAATTGCTGGAGCTGTCAATCAAACAGCACGAGTTTATCAGTGACTGAGTTCTGGAATCAAGCAAAAACTCCAGTTTTATTCAACGAATCTCTTAGTTACATCAAGTTTGCACTGTTAGTTATGATGAAAGTGTTCGTTAGTGTGCAGAAATTGAGTTGCAATGACGAGATCACTGCTTTCATGCGCTCAGCAACATCGGCTACAGTGTTCATCACTGCAACCTAATGCTATAATCAATACTTTTCACGATTAGCTAACCTTGAGAGCTGTAATAGTAAAACCGTGCTAAAATTTTCCAGAGAGTAATACTTAGCCATTTCTTAGGCAAAGATGTTAGCCAATCACAGCAGTGGGCGTTTACACTTAAGTCTCACAACAGACACGCCCCTTAAAACAGAGCGTTCAAGAGGGCTAAAATCAGGGTAGGAAATGCCTTTTATTTCTAAATTATGACAATTTTTGATGTAAAAAGCATACCAACATTATAAGTGCACCCCAGGAAACATTATAAAACAATAAAACAACACAGTTCATGACCCCTTTAAAAGTATACAATCAAGGGTAAAATTTTCGTATTATACTTTGCATACAAGTATGCAAAAGTAATCAAATTGTGATTCAGCCACACTCAGATCAGTCCTTCACATGAGTTTCTTTTTCCACCTTCTCATCTGCAGTTGCAAACAACTCAATCGCCCCCTGCTGGTCTGGAGGTGAAATGGCACTGAGGCATGATGACTATTCCACACATTACTAGGGCCAAATGAGCATCAGGCATGCTCGAAGGTGTGCGCCGGACATGAAGGTGCTGGGTAAGGTGCTCACTGACCTGTGCAATACTTTGGGGCGTGGGCGACACTGGCCAGGGCTCTCCTCTCTGCCTTTGCTTCGTCACCAGTGCAGAGAGGAATTTTCCGCCAACTTGAGCCACTCTGGCGCCAGATGCCTTTTCGTGCTGGAGGGGCCAAGTCACCTGCATTGGGCCCTGCCAGACGCATTGGGCACATTACACTACCACATGGGCAATCCCACTATCCCCCAACACATGGACCGAAATTATGCCCAGCTCACAGTCTGTGTCTTGGTGGCACAATTCACATCCACATGCAAGGGTGGCTGCTCTGTGTTAGTGATGGCCATGAAAAATCAAAGAAGTGCCATCAAAAAGAACAGCATGGGCTAAACTAAACAGCTTTTGGTGCACTGACCATAAAGTAAACAAAAAAAACTATGGGATGTAATCTAGCCTGTGGGACTGGACCGCTCCGGATATTCATGTGAATTGAGTAACTTTGAGCGACTGAAAATCTTCCAGAGCTTTTCCGAAATTCAGAAAGAAGGCCTTTGCGGTTGGATTTGTGTGGAAACTGACCACTGGATCTGTCTTCAGATGATCACAATGGCATCAAAGCTTTAGAGAAGGTCAGCGAGTTAAAAAACAACAAGGACGGCGGATGGAACAAGTGACAAGATTAAAGCTTGAAAGATGGAGAGATGATGGGGTGAAAGAAAGAAGGGACAGATGTGTGACAGATGAGGAGCTACAGGCAGGAAAGATGAAAAAGCAAAAGCTGAAAGCCTGCAAAGCAAAAAGCTTGGTGACTATATGCCTTCAGCACTTACTGGCCTATATACACCACAGTCCAACAGCCAATGAGAACACAGTTTGGTATCATAAGAGGGACATTACTACAAGTTAAAAGGATAGTCCACAAACAATGAAAATTCTTTCATCGTTCATTCATCCTTGCGTCTTTCAAAATCCATTTGACTTTCCTTCTTCCGTGGAGAACAATTCATAACAGCGCGTATTAAATGTCTCTATAACAAAATGCTCTTTACCATAAGGAAAGTAGTCATATGGAGTATTTTATGATGTTTTATTCATTGTATGAAAAAAGAGTAGCAAGAACATTCTTCAAAACTTACTGTGTGTTCCATGGAAGAAAGAAAGTCATATGGATTTGTAACAACATAAGGGTGAATAAATGATGACAATAATGCTGGTTTTTGAGTGAACTATCCCTTTAAGGCTTATTCACAACAATTATTTGAATGAGTCTGAATTTTCAATACTAAAATATGCGTGACAACATTTTTTTGGCAACAATTTATTTTAAGGTGACGTAGTTGCACATTATTACAAGTACTTACTATAGTAATAACAGTAAATTATGCATAATTACAAGTAACTAACCCTACACCAAACCCTAACTGTAACTCTATAGTAAGCACATGTAGTTAATTAATATTACTCAGTACTTATTTGAGCAAGTACAATGTAACTACATCACCTTAAAATAAAGTGTAACCCATTTTTTAAATGAAACAATTCATCCTTGTGAACTCCATGCAGAGTCTGAAACACCATACTGCAATGATCCATTGTTGTTTTTTAATTCTGTTCTGTTAATTTGTACTGGTTGTTGAACAAATTATAAGGCAATCAAACATTTTTTCAGAGAATGAAGTAAACGCAGAAATAGTGACTTTTTTTAATGATAAGTTTGTAAAATGTTTGTAAAAGTTAATACTAATACTAGTAAAATATGTGACCCAGGAACACAAAACCAGTCATAAGGGTCACAAGGGTTTATACATAAAATCTGCATAAATAAGCTTTCCATTGATTTTTGGTTTGTTAGGATAGGACAATATTTGGCTGAGATACAACTACAAACCCGATTCCAAAAAAGTTGGGACACTGTACAAATCGTGAATAAAAAAGGAATGCAATAATGTACAAATCTCATAAACTTATATTTTATTCACAATAGAATATAGATAACATATCAAATGTTGAAAGTGAGACATTTTGAAATGTCATGCCAAATATTGGCTCATTTTGGATTTCATGAGAGCTACACATTCCAAAAAAGTTGGGACAGGTAGGAATAAGAGGCCGGAAAAGTTAAATGTACATATAAGGAACAGCTGGAGGACCAATTTGCAGCTTATTAGGTCAATTGGCAACATGACTGGGTATAAAAAGAGCCTCTCAGTGGCAGTGTCTCTCAGAAGTCAAGATGGGCAGAGGATCACCAATTCCCCCAATGCTGCGGCGAAAAATAGTGGAGCAATATCAGAAAGGAGTTTCTCAGAGAAAAATTGCAAAGAGTTTGAAGTTCTCATCATCTACAGTGCATAAAATCATCCAAAGATTCAGAGAATCTGGAACAATCTCTGTGCGTAAGGGTCAAGGCCGGAAAACCATACTGGATGCCCGTGATCTTCGGGCCTTTAGACGGCACTGCATCACATACAGGAATGCTACTGTAATGGAAATCACAACATGGGCTCAGGAATACTTCCAGAAAACATTGTCGGTGAACACAATCCTCCGTGCCATTCGCCGTTGCCGGCTAAAACTCTATAAGTCAAAAAAGAAGCCATATCTAAACATGATCCTGAAGCACAAGTGTCTTCTCTGGGCCAAGGCTCATTTAAAATGGACTGTGGCAAAGCGGAAAACTGTTCTGTGGTCAGACGAATCAAAATTTGAAGTTCTTTTTGGAAAACTGGGACGCCATGTCATCCGGACTAAAGAGGACAAGGACAACCCACGTTGTTATCAGCGCTCAGTTCAGAAGCCTGCATCTCTGATGGTATGAGGTTGCATGAGTGCGTGTGGCATGGGCAGCTTACACATCTGGAAAGGCACCATCAATGCTGAAAGGTATATCCAAGTTCTAGAACAACATATGCTCCCATCCAGACGTCGTCTCTTTCAGGGAAGACCTTGCATTTTCCAACATGACAATGCCAGACCACATACTGCATCAATTACAACATCATGGCTGCGTAGAAGAAGGATCCGGGTACTGAAATGGCCAGCCTGCAGTCCAGATCTTTCACCCATAGAAAACATTTGGCGCATCATAAAGAGGAAGATGCGACAAGGAAGACCTAAGACAGTTGAGCAACTAGAAACCTGTATTAGACAAGAATGGGACAACATTCCTATTCCTAAACTTGAGCAACTTGTCTTCTCAGTCCCCAGAGGTTTGCAGCCTTTTATAAAAAGAAGAGGGGATGCCACACAGTGGTAAACATGGCTTTGTCCCAACTTTTTTGAGATGTGTTGATGCCATGAAATTTAAAATCAACTTATTTTTCCCTTAAAATTATACATTTTCTCAGTTTAAACATTTGATATGTCATCTACGTTGTATTCTGAATAAAATATTGAAATTTGAAACTTCCACATCATTGCATTCTGTTTTTATTCACAATTTGTACAGTGTCCCAACTTTTTTGGAATCGGGTTTGTATTTGAACATTTGGAATCTGAATCTGAAAAATCTAAATATTGAGAAAATCACCTTTAAAGTTGTCCAAATAAAGTCCTTAGCAATGCATATTCACTCACAAAAATACATTTTTGATATATTTACGGTAGGAAATTTACAAAATATCTTCATGGAACATGATCTTTACTTAATATTCTAAAGATTTTTGGCATAAAAGAAAAATTTATAATTTTGACCCATACAATGTATTGTTGGCTACAAATATACCGTGCGACTTATGACTGGTTATGTGGTCCAGGGACACATATTATATTTCTCAATACCAATTTTAATGAAACAATAAACAAATTTGGTAGAGAACATATCCCTTTATTTTAAGATATGTATATATACATACATACATACATACATACACACACACACACACACACACACACACACACACACACACACACACACACACACACACACACACACACACACACACACACACACACACACACACACTTATGAGTCCTCTAAATCATGTCTGATTATAGAGGACTCATAACAGCTACTAAAGTTATTCAGCCAAGAGCAGACTCTTTCTTGTTAATATTGTTGTTTGATTAATATTAATGACAGTTGCGGGTCTATTAGGCTGAATTATCACTGCAAGTCCTAATGCGCAGTTTTCATATTTGATTTAAGCACATTTTTGTCCCACCTGTTCACGTTCACCAATATCTCAGCATGATTGATCACTTTATAAATACTCCTAGTTTGTGAATATATTCGCTCACATGGTTTAACTTTGTGCGATCAGGAATTTGGTCTAGTTTAGGGTCGGTATGCGCAAACAAAGAGCTCACCTCTGTAGTTGATGATTTCAGTACCCAGGACAGGAGTCATCTCTAGCACAGTGATGAAGGCCTTGTCCATAGAAGTGAGGGGAAACGGGGACATGCGGTGTCTCCGAGCTACCTTGGTGATGTCCACTGCACTGTGACCTGAGACAAAGAGTGAGAATTTACTCATGCTCTCAAACGCACTTGCACAAACATCACTGATAATGCACGATCGGTCACCCACTTGCTCTCAGGATGTTCTCCTTGCTGCTGCATCGTGACTGCACCTACAGATATAGAGAGAGAGACGGAATGAGAGGGAATGAGGAAGAGAGAGAGAAAGGAATTGGGAAAAGAAAGACAGAAAGACATGAAGAGAGTTAGAGCACAAAAGGAGCCCCATCCTCCGTCCAGGAGAGTTAGCATTCCACTGACAGGATTCATAAAGATCAGAATGATCATCTACACATTCAGACAAAACAACCAAAAGAAACTAGCTTGAAAACAAACAAACTGAAAATAACATTTTCAGTCCTACTGCCATTATTATCATTATCATCATGGACTTTACATAATACTGTAGTGAGTCTGAAAATGTATGTGTTAGGTCATGGTAGCATTCTAGTGCCCAAACCAACCCGGTTCCAGAATCAGATCTGATATTACAGACATTAAAGTCAACATGAAACATTTTAATGCTGTAATGTGATGTATTTCAGAGATTCAGTTTGAAAGAAAAATGTAGGCGTTTCATATCCAGAGGTGTAAAGTATTTGAGTAAATGTAATTAGTTACTGTACTTAAGTATCTTTTTGGCTCCTTTGTAATTGTACTGAGTATCAAAGATATTAGCATCTTTTACTCTCTACTTGACTAAATCTTTGAACAAGTAAATGTACTTTTAATGCAATTACACATTACATTTTGCATGGCACCTAACTTTTTCTGCAGCAGCTGTTTCTGCTATAAAGAAGTGATATCATCATCAAAGGGCACTGAAGGTACTATATCATGTGAGTTTTGCCTTTACTCATCCACACTTGTCAACAAGGCTACTTTACGTGAATGCGAATGCATTAACGGGTAGTTGCTGAATCGCAGCTCATGACTGCAGACAGTGATGAGGCCGAAACCAGCACATCCATGCAACTAGACTTTGACTATTTAATTTTACTTAATATTATTATATTTACTCGCTATACTGACGAGACCTTTTGAAGGATATTGGTTTTCTTATGGCCTTTTTGTGCACTTGAGCTTAATTGAGTTGAGAGACATGAGTTTGTAGACGATTAAGAGGCTGCTATGTTGACCTTGATTTATTGCAATATTGAGGTGTTCAGTTTTATTTTGATTTTAGAAAATAAACATGATTTTTTAAATCAATTGTTTCTTATTTTCAGGTGTCGAGGACTAGTGCATCTTTCAGCCTATGTTTAGTACGAGTAAAATACTTAAGTACTGTCAGATACTCTTAAGACTTTTACTCAAGTCGTATTGGAATTGGTGACTTGTAACTTGTAATGGAGTCATTTTTGCTGTAAGGTATCTGTACTTTTACTCAAGTATGGTTTTCAGGTACTCTTTACACCTCTGTTCATATCAAAACAGTGAAATGGAAAATTTTGATTGTGTCCTTGCAAAAAAAAACTATTATACAGCTTCAGAAGATGTAAAATACAACTTTAATGGTACTTTTATTTTGCAATTTTTCTGTTCAAGTAATGTGACGTGAACAAAAAATGTAGGAATCAGGAATCGATTGGAACATGAAAATTGGGTGTTATAAACCAAAATGGGGTTTCTGTCTGCTTTTAGACTAGAACTTGGAAGGTTGAAGGTCAAGTTCAGCCTCAAAAGCATTTCGACTTATCCCATTGGTAATTCTTCTTTTTCAAATCCATTGCTATTTGATAAATGTTAAATGAAATCTTTTTGAATCTTTTTGTTACCTACCACAGTAGCCTAGATGTGGCCTACTTGATGGCAGATAAGAAATGTCAGTTCAAAGGCAATTTAAAAATATATATACATACAGTATCGTATGAAATTATTAAAAAAAAAAAAAGTCTCAATTTCAAGTTGACTTCAATAGCTAGAAAGCTTCATAAGACAGAGCACAATTTGAACACTCCCTCCCATTCAGTTTAATTTTGACCCCTTTTAAGCTGAATTTCTCTCAAAATGAGCCATGAATGTTTTAAGATAATAATAATAATAGCAAATTTGATTATACATTCAGCTGTAACTGTGGAATCTACCAATACAAAGTATCAAAGTATGGAGTTCCCTTAGGCCAAGAGTAATGGTATGAGAGGGCAATCAAATTCCATGCAAAAAATACACATTGACTTGAGGCTATAGTGGCAGAAGTCTATAGATATTAAGTTTTTGATTTACTGCATGAAAGCGTTAAAACAGCCCTTTTTGTGTCCTTCGTGCTGAGACGCAATGCCCCTGGCCTATAGGGGGAGACACACAAGCAAGTCCCAAATCCTTTCTACTCACGATCCAGTTACAACAGACTAGCACCAACACGACAAATCAATGATCGACACAGAGCAGAGAGAGAGTTAGAGAAAGACAGGAAGAGGAAGAAAACAATGAGGCGCAGCTCACATACAGCAAACAGCAATAAAACACTGCATCTAAATGGAGATAAAACTTAAAAGGAACAGAAAAACAGGAGAAAAAAGATCTAAGAAACAGAACTCAATGTCCACAAGAGACTCCAACACACCAAACGGCTAATAAAACAAAGAGAGCATTAGAAAGAGCAACGTCTACAGACAAGATAATGAGAGAGAGGAAAGAAACAAGACAAGGAGAGAAGAAGAGTGTAAAGCAAGGAGTTTGGACTCCTGACGCAAAGCAGAGTTTGCGGATGGAAGCAGCTCCTTTTTTTTTTGCGTGGGTTGGGAATAGTTACTCGCGAGTCGAAGGTCCTATGGTTCCTGCGATCATCTTTGAGCCCCTCCAGCCTAGAGTGGAGCTTTGGCAATGAACAGAAACAAAAGGGTTTACAACAGACAGAGCAAAGGAGAAGCTTTGGGAGACCAAAAAAAGAAAACCGAATGAGTTTTAAAGGCTCTCTGAGACAGCGCTCGCTCAGTTTACACACAACAAGCTGAGATGACAACGAATGAGCGCTAAGAGGTGAAGAGAGGTCTGACTGGACGTCATTCCTTCCTGTTGCTAATGTTTAGGTGGGCATTATGCCGGCCAGCCAGGAAGGTAGCACGGGTTAGCGAGGAAGAGGGGTGCGGTGAGGCACAATGTCACTCGGCACACACGCTTGGCGAAATCACACGGCACATACTGCACTTTTTGTTCCAGTGACATTTCAGAGGACACCGAAAAACAAAAGACAGTGTTGGTGGTGTTGAGTGTCAGTGTGCTAATGGCCACCAGAACAGTTCAGAGTTTGTATATTACATTTGGGATGGATGGATGGATGGATGGATGGATGGATGGATGGATGGATGGATGGATGGATGGATGGATGGAGAAAACCATACACCTAGGTTTACTGCAAATGAATAAATTAAATATGAATCATTTAGTTAATACACAAACTGTTTCAGTTTCATTTGGTTTTCCTTCTGTAAGAATTCCATTACTTAATGAATACATTATAATTTAATGTGATGCACTAAAAAAAATAACAATAAAATAAAGTGGATGCAAATTGAAGATAGTTAAAAGTTTGAGGTTAGTCACACTAAAGCTGCAGTCCATAACATTTTTTGGTTAAAAATTATCCAAAATCAATTTTTGAGCAAGTACATTACAGCCAGTGTTCAAAACTATCTCCTTACCTTAGCCCGATTCACAATTGTAAACATTGTAATAATGTTTTATAATTCGGGTGGTACTGGTGGTTTTTCTGTGGGAAATTCGAGCATGTAGCCATTCGTCTTTGCGTCATTACGTCATGTCTGTTTACATAAAGAACGAGTCCTAGCTAGTAGGCTAAATCACATGTGAGGATGGCGGATCATTTATAGCCTGTTCTCACAGCAGCTGCAATAATTAAACTTATTTTGATGGCGGATTGTAATCCAGAAAGGTCAGTGACAACTGGAGATTCACTCGTAGTCAAAAGCAAAAGACTTTGGACTGCGGAGTGGCTACAGAAATTGATATCTACACGTAACGCTAATATACACTAAATGCACATAGTGCATTCACACTTGTAGTTCGGTTCGTTTGGTTCATTTGGTCCGGACCAAAGAAGAAAAAAAAACATTTAGTCCTGGTCCGATTAGCGTTCAGATTGGCAATTTTATCACCGAACCAAAAGATACTGAACCTCAAGGCATAGGGATTTTATGACGTATTGCCTATTTTGAGACGGAACTTACCGAACATCCAAAACAATGCTGTGTGATGAGGTAAATGCGCTCGTTGTGTGTTCGTAGCCTGCATATGATGGTATTTTGGCCAGCTGGAAACTCGTGAAGAGCTTATAAAATGTGCAAAGGAGTCAAAACAGCGGCGGGAATCATCCGTCACACACAAACAATCTGCTGCGTGGAGACGCGCGTCTGATGCCTGTGATGGGCAAACTCGCGACTATGACAAGAAAAACCGACATGCGTGAGGATTCTGTCCTTTTTATGGTCTCATCTTCCTGTTTTTGGTTCGTTTACATGTCTTTGGTCCGTGTTGCGTTCATATATCATTCGAACCGCACCAGAGTTCGTTTGGAAGCGGACCGAGACCCATCTTTTCAGCGGTCTCGGTCTGCTTGTTTGGTGCGCACCAGGGTTCGGATGGCAGCGTTCACATTATGTTCAAATGAACCGCACTAACCGAGCAATCGCACCAGGGTTCGTTTTAATCGAACCAAACATGACAAGTGTGAACGCACACAGTCACGCAATGATGATGTTGTTAAAATTAACAATTTGAGAACAAAGTATAACAATAATAATAATTTGCATGGCTTGACGTGATCTGAGCTAAGCCATCGTTAGATTTAATCACCACTGGCCGCTGCCATTTATTGTAGGCTAATGCTTTTTTCTCAGTATGTCAGAACAAAAGTGGCAGAAATGTTACTTACTTGTTCAGATGACATTTTCTTGTGAAAATTCTTACTTTGGTCATATTTCATAAGACACAGAATCTGTGATTCTGAAGAACAGTATCCACACCGGTGAGGTGACTGATAGCAAAAGTTACATTAATCCGCGCTGAGGAGCCGTGCCAATGCACAACCCACGTAAAGATGATAATTCCGCAAATAACTGGAATTGCAGGTTTCAAACAGAGATGGCATCAAAGAGGCAAAACTTATGGAATGCAGCTTTAACTAAAAAAAGTTAACTGGGATTCATTTGAATCAACTAGTAGCCATGTATATACATTAGGTATAATAATACATTATGATTATTATTTATTAGATTACAAGTTATTGTTTAGGTTATTTAGATTCTAGAGAATCATAGATTTAGATTTACCATAGTAAGTAAAAGGATCATAATGAAAACACAAAAACTGCTGCTAAAATGCAGATTAAAATATCAGGCCACAGCCCAAATTTTAAATATTCAGATGAATTAAATATTCATAATTTATTTTAAACAGTTACATTAATATAACATTAAAACTGTTTCAATCAGTCCTTTTCTTAAAAAATAAAATAAAATATTAAAATATACAGAAAAAAAAAAAAAAAATTGGCCAGTTTAACTGTATTCAACACAACACCACAAACATGCAGATCTAAGAGAGATATTTCACCAAGTCCTGTATGTACAGCCAAGGAAAACTGTACATCCTTGGCACTTTTTATTCTTCCCCTCCTCCTATTTGTACATCTAACTTCCTTTCATCAAAAAACAGACAGCATGAGCTCAGAGTGAAGATGAGAGGTAACCAATGATCACAGGACGGGTTGAAGGAATGGATGGAGGCAATGAAAGCAATGCAGAGACGTCAGGTCTCTTTAAATCAGAGTGGGACCAAAGAACTCAGTGGACTGAAAACACACGCTCACAAACAAGACACGTCCTCACACACACATAGGGTGGGGAACGGCGTGTCAGCATACGGGCAGATGAGAGTTAATCCCTGACCAGTGAAATGAAGATGGAGTAATTGGGAAACAGCAATGGGGAATGAATTATTAACAAGTGAGTGTCAGGCCCAATAAGAGGAACTCCGCTCTGTGATTAACCAATCAGAAATGATTGATAAGACAGTATGGGAACTAACAGCCGTAATGCTGGTGAGCCATTTTATTAGCTCAGAAAGAGGGATGGAGAAAGATAGAGAGAAAGAGAGGTAAAAAGAGAGATGCTCTACTGCTAAACCTAGTGAGCTGCCTAACAAGACAGCATTTTAAGGCATCATAGTCACACTCCTGACATGAAAGCTGCTCCAAAAGGTAGACAGAATAATTATATAGGGCTATTAACTAATTCAAATAAATAATTACAATTAAATCTCAAACTATGAATGTGTGTAAATTTGCATCTTATTTTATTTTATTTATTTATATATATATATATATATATATATTGTATTGTATTCAGGGCTTGGCATTAACTTTTTTGCTCACCAGCCACTGTGGCTAGTGGTTTTCAGTGTTTTTTTTTTTTTTTTTTTGGACATCGATACTATGGGGAAAAACTGCCATATAGATATTTTTTAATATTATCTCATAATTTGGTAGCAGGAATATTAGGCTGCTGTCACTTTAAGACCTGACGCACGGCTCCATTATACTGTTACACATGCGTTTTCATTCTCAACTGTTTATATTCACTTAAAAAACAAAACTGACTGTGTTTACGTGAACACAAACGGGTTTGTGTGTCAACTCACTGTCGGATAGATGAGAGAACGAGAAAGTGCAGCTGGAATCGTATATCTATTCTGCGGAAAATCAGTATTGGAAGCGTTTCAGATATTTCAGTATCAATATGTTTCCAAAAAATCAATATTTTTGACAATACTATTTCACTTAGTTTATTATTTCAGATGCCTTTTTAAAGGACTACAGTAGAAAAATGTATATTTTATATATACTGTAAAATTCAACCAGCCAAAGTCGGAGTGACTGTGTTACACGCCACTGCTGAAATCCACCCACATTTAGTGGGTTGGCAGGTGTTAACAGGGTTGCCAGGTTTGCACAACAAAACCCGCCCAATTGTTACTCAAAACTAGCCCAATCGCATTTCAGGAGGGTTCAGCGTTCCGGGGGGTAAAATCTGCGTTTCTGGCGGGGTTAAGCTGGTAAAATTCACATTCCAGGCTTTAAATATCATGTTATTTGGGGTTGCTTCAACCCGCAGACATGAAAAACAACACATGGCAACAGTGTTAAAGTAGCCCAATTCTGTGGAAAAACCGTGGACTTCGCAACACTGTTAATGTCAAGCCCTGATCGTTTTATATTTAATATGTTTTGGTGTCTACTAGAATAGGTTTTCATGCTTTAATGTTAAAAAACACATTTTTCAGATATTTTACACTCTTTCAGCACCTCTCTTCCCAGTCTGTCAGTAACGCCCTGTTTAGTTCCTGTCTCTCTGAAGCTCTGATTGGTCGGCTGGACCAGTGTATTGTGATTGGTCCACCGCTTCAAGCATGTTTCGGAAATGTCATGCCCTTTACCATAACCGTGAGTTTCAACACAATAACGCAAGTCAACCAGGCCTGGCCTCTTTATTTTACGTGTCAAAATTATTGATAAAAAAATACTTGTTTTAATTAAAAATTGTGAATCTCCTCCTTCTCCTGTGCGCTTCATGTGAGGATCGCTAAGATAGCCACCTCTGTACTTGGTAAAGCAAGGTAGTTCACTAGGTTTTGGAACAAAGCTAGAGAGAGAGAGAGAGAGATTGTTTAAGACAAGAAGTCGAAGCTATAACAAAAACTGCCTTGATTCTACATCAGGAGGCTGTGGGCCACGTGCAACACTCTGAGGGAAGACTTTAGTGCATGTTTGTATGTGTGATTGACTGAGTGCTGTCTTATGTGAAGATTAGGGGAGAAAGGGATATCTGTTTACCTGGTCCAAGGTAGAGTACCTTGACTTGAGCGTGATGACCTCATCCAGGTGAGCCCTGAACTCTCTCCGTGAGGCCTGGAGGAAGCCACAGGACAGTAACTCACCTGATACAGCCTTCCCCGTCAACAAACACACACTTCACAATATACACTGTCACAAACACACACTCTAAGGATCATCTGACACTGATATGAAAAATATGAGGGGGAATCAAGCGAAAAGTCATAACAGCAAAATATTCCTACTACTACGACGCAACCAAAGAGGAGCAAAGCAGCTGCAGTGTGTCTCTGTGTGTTACAACGATTTCTCATCTGATATCCAAGAACAAAGGAGGCTTCCGTGGATAATGAGCACTCATGAATGTATTAAAGCTCATTTCTATAACCCCTCCAACTCTGTGAAACTGGAAGTGTTGCAGAAAAGTACAATATTATGAGAGATTAAAGTCTTTGGTCTGGAAGGACAAGTGTGTATTTGGTGGTCGTTAAAGCTGCTGTAAGCAATTCAGAAATCACGCTAACTTTCACCACCATTCCCCACCCTTTCATAACCTCTCGCCCTCCGCGGGTGAATCTTATCAAATCGTTCAAGAACATATCTTAAAGGGATAGTTCACCCTAAAATGAAAATTTGATGTTTATCTGCTTACCCCCAGAGCATCCAAGATGTAGGTGACTTTGTTTCTTCAGTAGAGCACAAATGATGATTTTTAACTGCAACCGCTGCCGTCTGACAGTCTTATAATGCGAGTGAATGGTAACACAATTTATAAGAGTCAAAAAATATGCTTAGACAAATCCAAATTAAACTCTGTGGCTCGTGACGACACATTGATGTCCTAAGACACGAAACAATCGGTTTGTGTGAGAAACCGAACATTATTTATATAATTTTTTCCCCTAAAACACCACTATGTCCAACTGCGTTCAGCACTCGCTTAGTGAGGTCTGATCGTGCTCTGACAGCGGCAGTGATGTCTAGCACTCATTGAAGTATAAGCGCGAGACATTACTGCCGTTGTCAGAGCACGATCAGACCTCACTAAGCGAGTGCTGAATGCAGTTGGACATAGTGGTGTATTAGAGGTAAAAAATGATATAAATAATGTTCGGTTTCTCACACAAACAGATCGTTTCGTGTCTTAGGACATCAATGTGTCGTCACGAGCCGCAGGGTTTAATTTGGATTTGTCTAAGCATATTTTTTGACTCTTATTGATAGAGTTCCCATTCACTCGCATTATAAGACTGTCAGACGGCAACGGTTGGAGTTAAAAATCATCATTTGTGTTCTACCGAAGAAACAAAGTCACCTACATCTTGGATGCCCTGGGGGTAAGCAGATAAACATAAAATTTTCATTTTTGGGTGAACTATCCCTTTAATCAGATTCCAACCAAAAATTATATTTTAGAAAAAGTTACCACGATGCAAAAACACTTTCAGGTTACTGTAATGTGAGAAAACTAATTCTAATGATATATTATTTAAATGGTATTATATTATCTCTATGTGTTATATTATCTATATATGTCAATTAACAGTATTAATGTATCATGATAACATTTGTTATCATTGGAAATACAAAAAAACACTCAAATAATGCAATAATTTGATGACAATGATGATAAAAATATTAATAATTATTATTATTTACACTTTCTACTT